>NW_027187332.1:6477266-6504465 GCF_028583685.1 Petaurus breviceps papuanus | reverse complement strand
TCTCTCTCTCTCTCTCTCTCTCTCTCTCTCTCTCTCTCTCTCTCTCAGAAAAAGATACACACACACACACACACATTTTTCACTTCAAGTTTTGACCCAGAAAAAACTGACATCTTATGAGCAGGAAGTCCCCAGAAAGAAGTATTAGGCCTTTTAGAAAAAAATAAGTTGAATTCCAACAAGTCTTTGTCTTTAACTTAGCCTTTTTGTTTTCATCCCTTATTGGTAAAGAGTTAAGTATCCATTATCAGAGATCCTAGCAAACATCTGAGAGGGTGCAGTGAAGACAATACGAACAGGGTAAATGAGATCAGTAAAAAAAAATCTGTAGCCTAGCATGTTAAGGAAAGCAATATTTCCTAACTCATGTGTATCCTTGCTACATGCTTTTCATATTTGAGTGCCCCTCTGTTATGACTTCTATGTCTACTACAGCAACGATTTATAAGGAAAAAGTTATTGTTTCTTATTTTGCCATTTCAGGAAAGAACTCTATGTCTTGTGCTTGACAGTAGAAAAGGGAACACAGTTGGGGGTTGGGGAAGGGAGTGAGAAAAAGTTTAGTACTTTGAAACCATAAATCTGGGATAGTTTCTTTTATCCCAACTATAATTTATAAGCATATATCTATATCCATATTTGTATCTGTATATAGATAGATATACCCATGTATATGCACATGAATACATATATACATACACGTGTATGTATATAGGGAAAAAGTCTATTTTGTCTTTATCATCTATCTATCATCTATCTATCTATCTATCTATCTATCTATCTATCTATCTATCTATCTATCTATCTATCTATCTATCTATCTGTCTGCTTGCCTGCCTGCCTGTCTGCCTGTCTGTCTATCTATCTTCTTGAGTTAATAGACCAAATGAATAACATGACTTCCTCAGGCTTTGGACTAGGTCCAATCTTGGAGACTTCCTCACACGTATGCATATCTATATGTACACATACACAAGTAGATATGCACGTGTCCATATGTATATAAAATATATTCACATGTATTACATGTGTGCACATTCACACATACATGCATGCATATTTACACACATGCATGAACTCTGGTTAAAAGCTACTGCTTAGCCTACTCAGCCATGCCACTTCACAAGGTAAAACACAGTCGAGTTGTTCAGTGAAGAGGAAAACGACTGATGTTTTTATTCAAAAGGTGAAAAGGTCTAAAATTGTTGACAGCTTTCTGAGCTTCCCATAAACCTTTGTGTCCATTATTGATTCATCTGTCTTCCATGTCATTTATTTGCCTCTGCTAAAATAAACAGACTATACCTATTCAAATGAAAAAGCAAGAGGGATAATGACTCAGATTAGTAAGGATAATGATATTTAAATGGCTGTGTTTTCAGTGCTTTGTTTACTGAAAAAATGACATGGATGACAAAAATATTTTCCAATTTATAGAATTAAATGACCACATTTTTTTCTAATTTATAGAATTAAATGACCATATTTTTTCTCAAAATATTTAGTTTCCAAATGTTAACTCTTGTCTCATCATTATACAACTCAAATGTTCAGGCTATAAATTCATGAGACAAGATACCAAACCATGAAGACAATCAACCTTATTACTTTGGAGTAATATTTTATTAATAAATCATGTTCTTCTAATAGATGCAATTATATTTATGAAATTAGGTAAACATTCTCATTTATAATAAAATATATATGATGACATATTTTGTCTGAATTCATCTCGTTTTACCTTGATTGAGGAATTCATATCTGAAAGTAATAGATCTTAAAATAGGTCTCAGAATCTTTGTGATGTGATTAGCGAATTGAGCTAGAATAAGATGGAAGCATAAGTATGAGGTACTGATTTTAGAAAATTAAAACCTAAATGTGAATACACATGGTTTACATATAAGCAGGATAGATCAAGGGAGTCTCTGCTGAATTTTATGAATTTGCCAATTAACAGCACTAGAGATGACATAATTCCAGGTGTAAGGTTGGTAACAGGAAGAAGGTGCACCTTACAATTTGTACAGAATCATGCATCACAAGTACTATGGTGCATTGAAAAGTATGCTAGATTTGGTGTCATTTCCAAAATCACTTTCAAAAATTAGTGTTGGGTTCAATTCTCAGCTCTTCCATGAATTGTTTTTGTGATATTGGGCAAGGACCTCGGTTTCTCATCTGTAAAATAAGAGATTTGTATACCATGGGCCCTTCTAGCTCTCAATATGAAATGTTCATAATAGAATAAGCTATCTTAAGAGAAAGTGACCTCTTTTTTTTCTAAACATCTTAAAGGCTGAAAAAGGAAATTTCTGTTTCATATTCAGACAACCTCTGTGTTTTCTTCAACCTCTTATATATACTGTTATTCTTTATAATGTCTGTCTCTAATTCTTATGTTTTACTGTTTCTATATCTATAATTTTATAACAATAGAGAAAAATCCAGAGTGCAAAGTGTATATGTATCTAGATATATATCTATATCTTTATATACACATATCGGTACATATATCTGTTCACATACATATATATGTACATATATGAATATGCATGCATGTGTGTGCATATATATATATATATATATATATATATGGTTTTTTCATTAGTGTGTTAGCTCATTAGTAGGTTGGTTAGAAGATAGATCTTATGAGGGAAGGTGAGTTTTAATTCATTAAATTTACATATTAAAAAGACAACTGGGTATTGAAAGTGGATTTACTTATACATAGGGGTTTATGGAATGTTCAGGGAGGACTAGCACTTCTGCTGTGAGGGCTAGCAAGTCCTTTTCAAGACTGCTCATTCACTTTTGCTGTCTAACTTTCCCCCAACTCTCCAAGTTGACTCCAAGAAGCTGTAGCATGTTCCATGGCCATACAAGATAAAACTGTCTTGGCAGATAAGCTAAACCAGGTTGAGGGTAACAAAAAGGCCTCAAACCTTTTGTTGATTTAGGAGGATGTTTAGCCCAAGCATGTGAAGAATTCTCCCCATGGAACAGGTTGATAAGAGTAATTTGTTCCAACAGCCATGAAGGCAACTGAATCAGGTGCTATGGAGCACATGGAGTTTCACCAGTCATTGAAGATGCAAAAGTCACCCACTGCCCATCTACCTTCACCAGTCACTGACTTTTGTCTTGCCATCAGACTTTGATAACCCTGGAAGAGAGAGTTAGGCTCATGACTTTGTGTAGCTCTGCCTTATGTAAATCGAATTCACTCATGAGTCACAACATCACCACATCATGTCATTGGTCCCTTTTGAAATGAAAGACTAGCAAGTTTTACACATGAAAAAATATAGATGTTAGCATATTCATAACAATTTTTAGTCATGTCCCCTGTTTACAGATGAACTCAATAAATTTCTATATAATAATCTGTGGAAATCATAAAACAATTAACTATGATCTCACATAATTATGTGACATTATTATTATGTGACTTAATTAAAACAATTAACTATGATCTGACATAATTATGTGACTTATTTTGAAACTCAGGGTACAATAAAAGTAACCTTTTTCCCAAAAGGAAATTTTGCTAAGTAATATATTTTTTTAAACATTGTAGTTAGGAAGTTAAAAAAAGACATAAGGGTACTTAAGTCCTTCAGAATTTTCAAAATAAAGGTAGAAATACAAATACAACATTTGTTAATTTTAAACTTTTTATCTACCAGTAAATTGGAAACATTCCATGGATTATAAAGAAACAAAGTTTTAATGATTTTTTTTCTTCGTTTAGATACTGTTTTAGAGTGGTTAACTAATTTAGGAGAGTATGGTCCTAATAAACATGGTTTTAGCAAGCAGTGGTAAAGGAGAGGATAACGCATATTTATAAATGCCATCTCCACTGATAAAATCGTAGTAGTTTCTTATGTTGAAGCATTTTATTTTTTAAATTTTATGTTTAATTTTAGTTTACAACATTCATTTCCACAAGATTTTGAGTTACACATTTTCTCCCCATCTTTCCTCTACCCACCAACTCTGAACAGCAATCCCACTGAATACCCCCTCCCCCAATTTTCTTTCTCCTATATCTTCCCCCACTCCCCCTTCAACTTTCCAGTGGGACAAGATGGATCTCCATATCACAGTGCCTGTATATGCTATTTCCCAGTGCATGTAAATAATAATAATAATACGTTTTTTAAACATTAGATTTTAAAACTTTGAATTCCAGATTCTTTCCCTTCTTCCCTCATCACACACCCTTACTGGTAAGAAAAGCAATTCAGTATAAGTTGTACATGTGTAGTTACACAAAACATTTCCAGAGTAGATATATTGTGAAAGACTGATTATATTTCTCTCCATCCTATCCTGCCCACCACTTATTCTATATTCTACTTTGACCCTGTCCCTTTTCAAAAGTGTGTGCTTCTAACTACCCTCCTCCCCCCAATCTGCCCTCCCTTCTATCATCCCCCCTCATATCCCCTTCCCCCCTTCTTTCCTGTAGGGAATTGAGTGTGTATGTTATTCCCTCCTTAAGCCAAATTCAATGAGAGTAAGGTTAACCCATTCCCTTTTGCCTTCCTGTTCTTCCCCTCCATTGTTACAGTTTTCCCTTGCCTCTTTTATATGAGATAATTTATCCTATTCTATCTCTCCCTATCTCCTCTAATTATATTCCCCTCTCACCTCTTATTTTTTAAACATCATCACTTCCTATTCAATTGATCCTGTGCCCTCTCTCTATGTATACCTGTGCACATACATACACACATATGTATTCATATGCACAGATACCCTCCTATATAAACATATATATGTATATATATATATATATAAATACAAACACATGCACACACACACATATATCATTTATATTCCCTTCAACTATCCTCATGCTGAGACAAGTTTCATAAGTTACACTTACTGTTTTTCCATGTAGGAATGTAAATAGTTCAACTTTGATGAGCTCCTTATGATTTCTTTTCCCTGTTTACCTTATCATTATTCTCTTGCTTATCGTATTTGAAAATCAAATTTTCTATTCAACTCCATTTTATTTTCAGGAATGCTTGAAATTCCTCTATTTTATTGAATGACCATATTTTCTCCTGAAACATGATACTGAGTTGTGCTGGGTAATTGATTCTTGGTTTTTGTCCTAGCTCCTTTGACCTCAGGAATATCATAGTCCAAGCCCTTTGATCCCTTAATGTAGAAGTTGCTAGATCTTGTGTTATCCTGATTGTGTTTCCACAATATTCAAATTGTTTCTTCCTGTCTGCTTGTCATATTTTCTCCTTGACCTGGGAATTCTGGAACCTGTCTATAATAATCCTAGGAGGTTTCTTTTGGGGACCTTTTTAAGAAGGTGATTGGTGGATTCTTTCAACCTCTATTTTTGCCCTCTGCTTCCACAGCATCAGGGTAATTTTCCTTGAGAATTTCTTGAAGTTTGTTTTCTAAGTTCTTTTTTTATCATGGCTTTCAGGTAGTTCAATAATTTTTTAAATTATCTCTTCTAGATCTATTTTCCAGATCAGTGGTTTTTCCAATGAGATATTTCACAGTGCCTTCTATTTTTTTTTATTTGTTTGGATCTGTTTAAGAGTATCTTGATTTCTCATAAAGTCTTTAACTTCCATTTTCTCCAAACTAATTCTGAAGGAATTATTCTCTTCAGTGACCTTTTGAAATTATTTTTCCATGTGGCAAATTTGGCTTTTTAGGGCATTCTTCTCCTCATTGGCTTTCTAGGCCTCCTTTGCCATTTCAGTTACTCGATTTTTTAAGGTGTATTTTCTTCAGTCAGGTTGTTGACTCTTTTTTATGATTTTCTTGCATCATTCTCATTTCTCTTCTGAATTTTTTCTCTTCTTCACTTACTTGGTTTTCAAAATCCTTCTTGAGTTCCTCTGTGGAATGTAACCAGTTTACATTTTTCTTTGAAGCTTCTGGTGCAGGAGTTCTGACTTCACTGTCTTTCTCCTTTTCCATGTTTTGATACTTTTTGTCCCCAAAAAAGGAATGCAAGTTTTGACTGCTGTGCTTGCTTTGCTTCCTTTGCATGCTCATGTTGCAACTCAATTACTTGACTTTTGAGCTTTTTTGCCACAGTAGAACTCTGCTTCCACAGAGCTTTGTCCCAAATCACAGGGGTTTTTGCAGCTGCCAGAGCTATTAGTTGGGTGCCCTCTACGAACCCTCCACAGTCTCTGAAACCTGGTCCCACACCCCAGGATCTCCACCCAAGAGAATGATCCAGATCCAAGCATATTAAAACAAGAGCAATTACCCCTCAGAATGCAGATAGTCCCCCTACTATCTGCAGACCAGGAACTATGAAGCAGCCACATGGAGGTGGCTGCATGGCTGCAGCACCTCCCCCACTTTTTGCCTTCTCTCTCCAGGGGCAGAGGCTAGACCACACTCTTGGTCCCCCTATATCAACAAAGTGTACACTGACTTCTCACTTTGTCTTTGGCATTTATGGGTTGATAATTCTGGGAACTGCCACAGCTGCTGGTCATCCACTCTCCTGAACTCCCTCCAGCTGCTGCTGGTTGGGGCTGTCCTGGGGCTAAAACCATGGGCTCATGGAGGGCTGTGTTCTGCTCCCAGCATGCTGCAATGGACCTTTTCTGCCCACCTGCCAGGCTGCCCCCAGTGGGAGATTTGTTTCTCTCCACCACTTTGTGGGTTCTGTAGCTCTAAAGTTTTTTTTTTTTTTCAGTCATATTTTATAGCTATTTGAGGTGATTATTGGGGGAGATCACAGAGTTTTCCTGTTTCTATGCTGCCATGGCCCTCTCCCTTCCCCCCATTTTGAGGTATTTAAAAGTGTCAATGATTTACTGGTCAGAACTTATTTTTCTGGATCTTCAAATGCTATGGCTGCAAAAGATAGTGTTTTCTAGGATGGTGATCACAAGTGCTGCCCTAAAAGCTGTCTCAATGTTCTGGATTGTTCTGTCATGTCAATACTCTTACATTTAACTGTCAATAGGTAATATTGTTACTACTAACACTTTGAGTTTTGTTTTTTTTTTTTAAGGTGGAAATTCTGATGCTAAACAATTGTTTATAAAATAAAGCATTTACATTGATTTTTGGATCAATATATTTGGAAAAACAAAGCAATATTGCAGATTTAATCAGCCACAGATAAATCTATTTATTTAAAATTATGAAAATGATGCAATGTAGAATGCATTAATTTTGTAATGTAGCAGTATATGAAATTTCATTTCAGACGAAAAAATTGATGACATATGAAACAAAATTAAAAACTTAAAATACAAGTCAAACAATCTACATTACTTACTAGACTAGACTAAGGTCACTTAGACTAGAGAAATCATAGATGTGAAATTATTATGTCTATATGAAACCTATGTTTGTACATAGGAATGGGATTGAAGAAAATTAAGATGAATTAAATAAATAAAACATTTTTCCTTTAAAAAGAACATATCGTATCAAGTCAAAGAGCTGATTACTCTTTTAAAATTCATGTGGTCTTCAAGTACATCACACACACATAAGAGAGAGAGAGAGAGAGAGAGAGAGAGAGAGAGAGAGAGAGAGAGAGAAACTGGATTTTTGATTCATTGGCATAGCTGACTCCCAATCAGGAAAATTGAAGGTAAAAACAGGTTGGTTGCTTTTCTGAAACCACAACACTAGAGTGTTGCCTGAAGCACTGAGAAAGTAATCAGCTTGTTAAGTATTCTCTGCCTGAACTTTGGGACGTTAAAGAGAATTGGATTTGTATATGTCTTTTTATGCTGAAATATAGATTTAGTTATAGATTGTATTTAGAAACAAATGATGTAGATATAGATGTATACATAAATATTTACCTTGAGCATGTGTGTATACATATACTTATACATATGTGTGTGTTAAAATCTATATTTTCAAATAATTGCATCACTGTTTAAATATTCCTTTATGGTTTGTTATATATTCTAATGTAAATAAGTCTTAAAGTAACTCAGAAATAAACTATTTTAGAAAATATTAGTATTTTTACTTGCACACAATATTATGATTTGTGTATTCTCCACATACTATATATTCTATTGTATTCACATGTGAATGGAGCTTTTAATTTGTGTGATATTTCAGAGCTTATGAACAATTCCCTACCGAGTCCCTTCACCTCCACACATCACTTATTTAAGAAAATGAAATGTTAGACTCTTGCTAAGAATTGACAAGCTCCAGAGAGCAAAAGAAGAAAAGATTCAGATGATAATTAAAATGACTTGTATCACTGGAAGGAGATGTGGGAGATTCTGCAAATGGGGGAAAAAAACATAAAGGGAAGTAAGAGAGAAAGTGAAAAGTTCCTGCATTATCTTTTCAGAGCAAAATATATGGTGTTAGTTCAAATGTATGTAAGTTTGGGATTACTACTATAACTGGGACAGGGCAGCTAGGTGGCATAGGAGACAGTGTGCCATTCTTGAGCCAGGAAGACTCATCTGGCCTCCAACCCTTACTAGCTGTGTAACCCTGGGCAATTAACTTAACCATTTTTGCCTCAGTTGCCTGCTCTGTAAAATGAGCTGTAAGAGGAAGTGGCAAACTGCTCAAATATATTTGCCAAGAAAGCTCCAAATAGGGTCATGTAGAGTCAGACACAACTGAAAATGTCTGAACACACAATGGTGCCTGGGAACAAAATTTCTTCCATTGTCTGGCTTATCTGGTTTATCTATGCAGCAAAACACAATGAAAATACAGTTAGAATCATGTATCCTTAAAAAGTAAAAAGAAGTGAGAATTCTGGGAAGATGGCAGAGTAGGTCAGTGTAAAGCCAAGCATGAACATCTTTCCAGAGTACTGCTGCTGTGAACAGCTTTAAGGTTCCTATCACATAGTACAGTGAACTCTCTATTCAGCAGTAAATTAAAGCAAAGCATTCACAGAAACTGAAGTACAGCATTCACAGTGTTATTACATAACAATTATCACTAAAGTGGCCACATAGTTTTCACCAAAGTATCCACATAGTTTCAAACAATAGATATAATTAAGGGCAAGGCTTAACTGAAACAAGGCACTAAGTACTTGTTTTCTTGCCACTACAGTCAGGAAATCCCAAGCTCTCCAAATTTCTTTCACAAATAAGACAAAATAATGCCTCAGGGGAAAAAATTAAAGTGGGTAAAAATAAACAAGATTTGGGATGGAACAGTGGCACTCCTTGACATCCAAAGAAAATCTGTTTGGTCCCTGTGAATTATAAACACCTCTAGGATAGTTCAACTAAAACAGAAAGCAGTGTGCTGGGTTGGGAGGTAGCCTCATCCCCAGTTAAAGGAATTTTCACTTTCCAGACAATGTGATGAGTTGGGCATCCGAGCAGGGGAAGATTAAGGGAAACTCTGCTGATAAAGGAGATCCTGAATCTTAAGGAAGAAAATGCCTACTTGAAAATTAGAACTGGGTAGGAGGAAGTCAGCGAAGTTATAAGAGTTCAAGAAATAACAAAACAACATGTAAAGAACGAGAAAAATAGAAAGTGAAACATATAAAAAAATAACAGAGAAGAGAACAAGAATAAAAAAACATAATAATAATCAGACTACTTGAAAGCTACACTAAACAAACAGAATTTTGATAAAATAACACAAGAAAAAAATAAAGAAAATTGTCCTGAGGTATTAGAACAAGAGGGGAAAGAGGAAATAGAAAAATACACCAATCATCTAGGAAGAAATCCTTCAAGGAAAACCTACAGGAATAGCATAGCTAAATTCTGAAACCCCTAGCTTAAGAAGAAAATATTATGAGCAACAAGAATAAAAGACAGATCAAATATGGCAGAGCCAAAAATTAGAATTAAACAAGTCCTGGCAGAGGCAACACTAAAAGACTACAGGTCTTGGAACACTATACATTGAAGAATATAAGAACTAGGGTTGTGGCCAAAAATATCATACCCAGCAAAGTTATACATAATCCTGAATGAAAAAAAAATGAACATTCAACTAATTGCAGACTTTCAGGATTTTATTGCAAAAGACTTGGAATCAATAGAAAATTTGACACACAAGATCCAAAAGAAATATAAGACAAATATCAAAGACTAATTACAAGGAACTCAATAAAACAGACCTTATTTTTATTATGAGGAAATGTAAAGTATATACCAAAGATTGCTATTAGCAATTGGGTAGTTCAAAAGAAAGACTGGGTTAGAGCTGAGAATGATGTGATACTAAAAAGTAAAATTATTTAGGAAAAAATAAAAAGATTCATTATCTGACAAAGTGGAATTGGATCAGGAAGGAGGGCTGGTATTTCTGGAATCCTACTCTCATTGCGAATGGGTTAAAGAAGGAGCAATACATATATATCTAGAAGTGCATAAAAGGTCTCCTAAATTCTGAAAGAAATAAAATGACAAAATGAATAGAGAGGAAATAGAGAATAAGGAAGGAATCTTAGGGATGGGGATACATTAAGTAATAGGAGGGCCAGGTAGCAGGTAGAAGTAAAGTCAAGAGGGATAAGAAAAGAGATACAAACATCAAATAAAAATCAGGAGCAGAATTTATCAGAGAAAAAAAAGCAGGGGGTAGTAATCATGATTTCAGACAAAGTTAAAACTAAAATAGACATAATGAAAACAGAAAAATATGGAAAATACACGGTATGTGTCATATTAATCAACATTTTTTCAACTATTTAAAATTATTAGACAGTATAAGGTTGGAATATTGCTGTCATGCAGGAAGCGATGAGTTGGTGGACTTAGAAATATATGGAAATACTTGGACCTATGAAGGAAGATATTATCTACCCTCAGAGAAATAGAGCACAAAGAAATATTTTATGGTCTTATATAGATGCATATGAATGAATATGTCTATATGTGAGTGTGATTATAGATATCTAAGTATATGTATGCATAAGTGGATGTAGATCTATATGTATGTGTGTTGGTGTATCATAGTATATAGGAATATATATATATATATATATATGCAAATATGTAGAGTAAAAAATTCCCAGTAGAAAACAAAAGAAAACTTACAGGAAAGAAAAGATGGACAACTTGAAATGAACTGTTTTTTATGCATTAAATTTTTTTCTTGAAATGGAAGCTTATTACTATATTTTTAAAATCCTCTCTTATGTTCTGCTGTGCACATAGCATTGCTTTTTTCTTATTTTTTATTTATAATGTTTTTTCTTTTCTTATTGTGTATTTAAGTTTTAGTGTAAAAGTTTAGAATAAATTTAAAAATGCAAATTAATCATATCGTATTACTTAGAAGTTTGTTGGAAAAAAGTTTTATATAATATGTCAAAACCACATATGTGTGTACAATATTTACAAAGATTTAGCAGTGTATATATTATGTTCTCATGAAAGTATACATATGTATTTCAATGTAGTGTGCTGCCATTATACACATTGTGTATGTATGTATAGACATAATTACATATGAGTATACATATATACATACATTTTAGGTTTCTTTTCATTGCATATATAATAGATATATTCATATAAATGTATACAAAGAAGGGCAAGTATGTATATATACATGAAACTATATATGTATCTATAGATTTTATGTGTATATGTATATACATGTATCTATGCATTTCTCATTACTTCCCTGATTCTTTTAAATCTCTTTCCCATTTATAGCATCACTAAAGCTTTAATTTTCCTTTCAGGATGGTCAAGAGTTTTTATGCATTTCAAACCTTTTCTATTGATTCTTGATAGCTTCTCCTGTTTCTTAGAAAGCATCAAGGCTTCCTTTTTCTTGAATGATTTTGTTTGGACATGATGGAGGTGGTGACAGTATCTCACCAGTAAAATATCTCCACACAAGTGAAAGCCTTTATAAAAATAAAAATGCAATATAAAAGAGCATTTGCATCTTAGAGAATCTATAAACTACAAAGTTAATGTCTCCCCAAAAGAATGATGTTTCTTAGAATGTATTCATAATATGATTCACATAAGTGTATGTAAAATATCTTCAAATATAATGAAATATTTAAGGAAATATACAATTCATAAAACATATAAATATTTAACATTTATTCATGAAGATATGTATTACCATAGATAAAAAAGGATAAATATGGTCAGTAGACATACTTATAGAAGTACAAAGAAATAAAATTAGGAAAGCAGATACATTTGAATACCATATTTTAAGTCTTGTTTTGGTAACCATCATTGATGTTGATTTTTATTTTTTTAATAATACATTGATATGCTTCATTTTACGTTAGAAATATTCTCAGATTATGCACAGTTCTTAAGTGGTATCTTACAAAAAAGTAAAACTTGTAATATAATGAAAACATAAGAAAGTTCATATAAAATTCCACACTTGAAGTACCCTGCCTCACCTATTTTCTAAAAATATTTTTTTAACAAAATTGTATTTTCTCTCCCTCTCAATTCCTGCCCCACTAGGGAAAAAATGATAAAATAAAAGCCATACCATGAAATAAAAATGCACCGCTTAACACAAATAAAAATCCCCGTGTGATTAGCTGTATACAAAAATTTCTATCTCATTGTGTACCTTTACTCTGGACCTTATGCTTCATTCTCATATCTCTGGAATAAAAAATAATAATTATAATCTTTGTGTTGTTCATATTTATCAGAACATTCAATGAAACTTATCCTTTCTATGCAGTTTTAATTGTATAAGTTGGTCTCCTAGTTTTGCTTAAATCATTATTGCTTTATTTATATAAAAGCATTCCAAGTTGTTCATTGTATACAATATTTATATTATTGTATAATTGTTTGCTAGTTCTACTTCCTTTGTTCTGTATCAGTTAATTTCTTTCAATGTCTCCTTGATATTGGCATCAGTTTCCTCATTTCTCATAGCGTCATATTATTTCATCACATAAAAATATAGCAAATCTCTAAGAGACTTATATTTCCCATGTGTCAAGTTATGTTTATATCAGTAGTGAAACTATGATAAAGAATAAATTGCATAATTTCTTGTCTATAATGAAAAACAGCTTGATTTACAAAACACTCGCATCTGAAAATTAGCAGACAATTTTCCTTTCTGTTATTTTATTTATTCTGTTCTACCTCATACTTGCTCCTTTTCCCAGGATATTCCTCTTCCTCCACCCCCTCTTTTTCTTTTCATTTTTTATATCACCCCATCATTGTAACTCATACCCATGCCCATGCCCTCTATCTATCTATCTATCTATCTATCTATCTATCTATCTATCTATCTATCTATCTATCTATCTGTCTGTCTGTCTGTCTGTCTGTCTGTCTGTCTATCTATTCCTTTTAACTGTTAAAATAACAATAAGGTTTTTAGGAGTTACACCTTCTTATGTAGGAAAAAATTAAGTACCTTATTATTTCTCTTTCCTGTTTACCTGTTAATACTTTTCTTGAGTCCTGTATTTGCAAATTAAATTTACTGTTCGGTTCTGGGATTTTCATCAGTAATGCTTGAAAGTTCTCTATTTTGTTGAATTTCCATTTTATTTTTCTCCTAAAAGATTATATTAAGTTTCACTGCATAGGCTCTTCTTGGTTGTGATCCTAGCTCCTTTGCCCCCTGGAATATCATATTCTAAACCCACTAATCCTTCTGTGTAGAATCTCCTAAATCCTGTGTTATCCTGCCTGTGGATCAATACTATCTCAATGGTTTCTTTCTGACTGCTTACATTCCCTTCTCTTTTACCTTGGAACTCTGAAATTTAGTTATAATATATCTCAGATTTTTTAATTTTTATTTTAGAATCTCTTACAGGATTGGTAGATTATTTCAATTCATATTCTACTTCTGGTCCTAGAATATCAGGGCAGTTTTCCTTTATATTTTCTTGAATTATGAGGCCTAGACTCTTTTTTGATGCCCTTCAAGTCATCTAATAATTCTTAAATGGTCTCTCCTGTATCTATTTTCAGAAGTTGCTTGTTTGTTTTGTTTTATAATGACATATTATACATTTTCTTCTTTTTTCATTCTATTAATTTTGTTTTGTTGGTTCTTGGTGTCTCATGGAGACATTAACTTTTTCTGGTTCAATTCTATTTATTAAGGACTTGTTTTTTTCACGGAATTTTGTACATCTTTTTATTAAAAATATGCTTCTTTTGCTAAACTCGACTCTTTTTTCATGATTTTCTTACAACTTCTTTATAAGGTTGTAGTATAGAAAAAGGCAAGGGAAAGAAAAAAAAAATATATATATATATGTGAGTGTATGTGCATGCATGCATATATGCATATATATCTATATATATATGCATTTATGTTTGTATATACAGAGACCTACTCCTGGCAGAAGAGAGAATTATAAAATAAGCTTTAGAGCTCTGTGAAGACAATTGACAAATGAATTATACTTTATTCTCTTTTTTCAAGGTCAATATTTATGATGGACTGGTAAATGCTTTTTTATATCTTCATGTATTCCTCCATTCACTTTCTCCTAAATTGCTGACCAGAAATTTGCACTTGGGAAATTCCTTGGATAATAAGATGTCTGTTTCCCAGCCTACCATTAATATGCATTTGCATTTCATTTGATTCAAGGCCCAAGAAGTAATTAAAATGAATTGGAGAAAAGACACTTTATTGAAAAAAGAAATGTTTTTAATCCATTATATTGTGTGGACATAGTTACTGCTTTGATATTGACTTAATTTGGAAGGAAGAATTCTGATAAGATTTGAGACTTTTCAAAATTCTTAAGAAAGAAGTCATAGGGAGAGAAAATTGAAAATGAAAGCAATGATTGTGATAAGAGTCTATGAGGAAGAGAGAGCATATCTCAGAGGAAATATAGAGGTGACAGAAGGATATGTATTATCATTCTACTATGTGTTCAACTCAATATTGCAAGAAAAATGGTTCAAGACTTTGAAATCCTTGAAAGAGACAAGAACACATGCTGTGTGGAAGAGAATGAGCAACCTTAGATTTAGAGATGATATTACCTCACAGCTATGACTGGAATTGATCTAGAGAAATAAAAAATATACAGTACATCTTGAAAGATGTAGTGTTTGGACAAAGGTAATCATAAAGAAGAAAAAAAGAACTATGAAAATCAAAGACTAGCAGTCATCATCACAGACAGATATAAATTGAAAGTGAAAAACATTCTTGCCTCAAAGCAATAGAAGAAAAGAATAGAGATACAAAGACATGAAAAGAAGTGTTAAACTTCCTGACACTGAGTCAGAAAACTGAAATAATGGGAAGACTAAAGTCCCTTGAATTTAAAAAAAAAGATACACATACATAGGTTTATATACATATACACATACATTATATACAGAAATATGGAAATAATGTTATTCTTTTAAAATGCATGGTGAATATGCATAAAATTAAAATGTATTATCTAAAGATAATGTTTTTACAAAATAACTGGTTGTTATGAAAACTAAGAAAATGAAAGAAATTTAATGCATATTTGAACATGCAATTATAATTTGGTAGACATTTTGCTGGTTTGATTTCCAATTTATATTGTTGGCATAAATTTGTAAATTTTGTGAGATAATTAAATAAAATGGAGGTAAAAATCATATATATTAACAAAAACTCCAAACTACAAAACTTCCCACCTGAAGAGACTATCAATACTTGCTGAATGGAGCTAAGATGGCTGTGTAAAAGCAGGAAATTGCTTAAGCTCCACACCAACCACCTCAAATATCTGTAAAAAAAAAAAAAAACAAAAAATAAAAAAAAAAACAACTCTAACAAAGTTTCTAGGTAGAGAACCCGGAAAATGACAGAGAGAAACAAATATCCTGCGGAAGGCAACCTGGCAGGATGACAGAAAGCATCTACTAAACCAGAATAGGAGCTGAACTCGTTCCTGTGTGAGGCATACTATCCTAGACCAAGGGCAGCCCAGACCAGCCAGATCAGACTTCAGCAGAGTGAAACACTGGCAGTTGTGGGGGTTTCCAGACTTCTCAACAAATAAATGCTAAAGAGAAAGTAAAAGGTTAGGAGGAAACTCTGTTGGAACTGGGTGAACATTGAGCACAATTTTGCCCCTGACCCTAGGATGATAGGTGGTGGCAGCATGGCAGCTGCAACTGCTGCCACATGGCTGTCTCCAGAGCTCCAAGCCTGCAGATTATAGAGGGACCAAGTGACCAGTCAGAGGGCAATTGCTCTTGCTTTGAGGTGCTTGGATCTGGGTTGCAGTTTTGGGTGGTGGTCCTGGTGTAAAGAATTCTAGGGAGCCAGAGTTGTGGTGGCATAATGGGAATGTAAATTTAAAGATCTTCCCTGTCCCTAGGCTAAAGTGCACCTGGAGCCTGGGGTGGGAAGCTTGTTTTTCAGTAGATACTTTTTGATTGGCCAGTGGGTCAATAAGGTTGTTACATTCTCTGAGTCAGGAGAAGGCTATATAAGCCCTGATGTGTAGCTTTGTTTGGGGGCTCACTTTGAGAAGTGTTCTGTGATTTGATATGGATTCTGGGAAGCCATTGTCCAGAGCCCCCTGGCTTTGAAAAACCCAGATGTTGATTGTGTATGGATGTAATCGTTGGACACTTTGGAAATCTGTCTACTTGATCTGTTTCTCTTACTTGATAATTCTGTCTGTGTATTCTGAAGTTTGGGGTGCTGACCTTTTTCCCCTGAACTAGGCAAACGATACATGTTTGACTGATTAAAGTAAGCTTGTTAACCCATTTTGAGTTGCTTTCCTTTGTC
The DNA here is from genome assembly GCF_028583685.1 of Petaurus breviceps papuanus. Lineage (NCBI taxonomy): Eukaryota > Metazoa > Chordata > Mammalia > Diprotodontia > Petauridae > Petaurus > Petaurus breviceps. Next base: position 6,487,764 of record NW_027187332.1, on the reverse strand, counting down.
AAAACAGATTCAAGAACCAGTGTGAGCAGCCACCCTAGGGATGCCGGGGTGCTTGCTGCTACAGGTGGCTGTACAGAGGACACCCTCCTCATAGCTCTGATAACAGCTCTTCCAACAACTGCAAAACCCAGCTGTTTGGGACACAGATCTTTCCATTGTGGAAATAGAGTTTAACTGTGGCAAAGAGCACAAAAGTCAACTAATTGCTGGCAAGATGAGCAAACACAGGAAGAGCAGTCATAACATAGAATCTTTTGGGGGGGTACAAAAATGATCAAAACATGGAACCAGAAGAGGACAACAAAATCAGAACTCCTGCATCAAAAGGTTCCAAGAAAAATATGAACTGGTCCCAGGCCATGGAGGAGCTGAAGAAGGATTTTGAAAATCAAGTAAGAGAAGTGGAGGAAAAAAATGGGAAGAAAAATGAGAGTGATTCAAGAAAATCATGAAAAGCGAGTCAACAGCATGACTGAAGAAAATAAGGCCTTAAAAATAGAGGAATTAGGGGCAGCTAGGTGGCACAAGGAGTAAAGCATCAGCCCTGGAGTCAGGAGGACCCAAGTTTGTTTCCAGCCTCAAACATTTAACACCCACACAAGATAACTAGCCATGTAACCTTGGGCAAGTTACTTAACCCCAATTCCCCTCCAAAAATCAAAGCAGAAAAACAAAAATAGACAAACTCAAATGCTCAAATGACAAAAAAGGCACAAAAAGTCTTGATAAGGTGAATTGGACAGATGAAAAAAAATTGAAAAATTTATTGAAGAGAATAATTCCTTCAAAAGTACATTGGAGCAAATGGAAGCTAATGACTTTATGAGAAATCAAGGTAGTATAAAATAAATCCAAAGAAATGCAAAAATTGAAGGAAATGTGAAATATCTCATAGGAAAAACCACTGACTTTGAAATAGATCCAGGAGAGATCATTTAAAAAGTATTGTAGTACCTAAAAGCCATGATCAAAAAAAGAGCCTAGAAATCATCCTTTAAGAAATTCTCAAGGAAAATTGCACCAATATAATAGAACCACAGGGCAAAATAGAAATTAACAGAATTCAACAATTGCCTCTTGAAAAAGATCCCAAAAAAGAAAACCCCTAGGAATATTATAGCCAAATTCCAGTGTTCCCAGGTCAAGAAGAAAATATTGTAAGCTGTCAGGAAGAAGCAATTTGAGTATTGTGGAAACACCATCAGGACAACACAATATCTAGCAGCTTCTAAATTTGGGGATAGAAGGGCTTGGAACTTGATAATCCAGAGTTCAAAGGAGCTAGGATTAAAACCAAGTATCACCTACCCAGCAAGACTGAGTATAATGCTTCAGGGGAAAATATGGTCATTGAATGAAATAGAGGACTTTCAAACATTCTTGATGAAAAAAACAGAGCTGAACATAAGGTTTGACTTTCAAGTACAAGAAGCAAGAGAAGCATGAGAAGCTAAATAGGAAAAAGACTAATTGTAACTAATGAGACTAGTCTCAGTATGAGGAGAGTAGGAGGAATATATTTGTATGTGCATACACACATATATATACATATGTGTATGCATAAGAGGTTTTAAGTGTGTGTATATATAAATATGTGAATGTGGGTATATGTGTGTACATATATACATAGAAAAGAGGCACAGGATTAGGTGAATGTGAAGAGATGATATCTAAAAATTAAAATTAAGATTTGAGAGGGGAATTTAGTGGGAGAAGGAGAAAAGTAGAAATAGAATAGGGTATATTATCTCATATAATAGAGTGCAGAGAAAACTGTTACAATGGAGGGGAAGAGGAGGAAAGTGGAAGGGAAATGGTCAACCTCACTGTCATTGAATTTGGCTGAAGGAGGGAATAACATAAACCCAATTGGGTATCTTACCCTGCAGGAGAGAGTAGTTAGGAGACACTTTTGAAAAGGGACAGTGTCATAGTAGAAAATAGAAAAATTGGGGGGGGGGTAGGATAAGATGGAGAGAAATAGAGTTAGTCTTTCACAATGAAACTACTATGGAAGTGTTTGCATAACTACACATATATATTTATTAATTATATTATTAGATTAATTAATGCACCTATATTTAATTGCTTGTTTTCCAAGCAAAGGTTGATGAGGAGGGAAGAAAGGAAATAATCTCGAAATCATATTTTATTACCAGATGTTTAAAAAATATTTTTACATGCAAATGGGAAATAAGATATACAGGCACAGTGGAATAGAAATCCATCTTGCCCTACTAGAAAGTTATAGGTGGCAGGGATAGCCAACATGGCAGAATAAAAACATGAAATTTTCTGAGCTGCGCTTATTCTAAACAAATTTTAGAGCTACAGAACCCACAAAGTGGCAGAGAGAAACAAATCTCATGCTGAAGGCAGCCTGGCAGGCCAGTAGGAAGAGGATATTAAACCAGAGTGGGAGCTAAGCCCAGCCTCACGTGAGCTGTGCAGTTTTGACCCCAGTGCAGCCTCAACCAGTAGAGTCCAGAGCAGACTTCAGGAGAATGAAGCATCAGCAGCTGTGGCAGTATCCTGACTTCTCCACCCACAAATGCCAAAGAGAAAGTACAAGGTCAGTGGGGAACTCTGTTGTAACCAGGTGACAGAAGAGTAAGTTCTGGCCCTTGTGCCCAGGGTGAGAGGTCCTGAAGGCAAGTTGGCTGCAGCTGCTGCCTTGTCACTGACTTCAGAGCTACTGGCCTGCAGATCATAGGGGCACCAAGCAACCATTCAGACAGTAATCACTCTTACTTTGAACTGCTTAGATCTGGGTTGCTGTCTTTGGTGGAGGTCCTAGGGTGTATGGCCAGTGTGCAAAAGCTTGGGTTTCTGAAGAGATTTGGGACATAGCTCTCTCCATTCTGGAGGCAGAGTTTGACCATGGCAAAGAGCTCAAAAATCAAATAATTGGCTGCAAGAGCAGGAAGCAGAGAAAGTGCAATCAGACCATAGAAAACATTTTTGGGTACAAAAATGCCCAAAACATGGAAACAGAAGAAATCAATGAAGTCAGAACTCCTGCATGAAATGCTTCCAAGAAAAATATGAACTGGTTACATGCCAGGAAGGTGATCAAGACACATTTTGAAAATCAAGTAAGAGAAGTGGAGGAAAAAATAGGGAGAGAAATGAGAATGATGCTAGAAAATCATGAAATGTGAGGCAACAGCCTGCTAACAGAGACCCAAAAAATACTGAAGAAAATAACACTTTAAAATGGCAAATGTATTAATAAATGCTTGTTGAGGGAAAATAAATTCCAATTCAGTTCTGCTGACCTGGGTTGTCCTTTTCCCTGAAACATGCTCTTTGGAAAGCCTACAAAGGTATTACTGTTTATCTGTGAAAATGTGTTTACTCATAATCATCATTAGGTAATAAATATCCAGATTAGTTTCCAAAAGTGGGTGTTTCCACCTTCCCTCCTACCCAGCCTGCCCTCCCTTCCATTATACCTCTTCTCTTCCCCTTCCCCACTAACCTCCTGTAGGGTGAGATACCCTATTTAGTATGTATGCCATTCCCTCCCTAAGCCAAATTCAGTGAGAATAAGGTTGACTCATTCCCTTTTGCCTTCCTGTTCCTCCCCTCCATTGTAACAATTTTCCCTTGACTCTTCTATATGAGACAATTTACTCTATCCTCTCTCCCCATCTCCTCTCATTATATTCCTCTCTCACCTCTTATTTTCACCTTTTAAGTATCATCCCTTTCTATTAAATTGGTCCTGTGCCCTCTGTCTACGTATACCTGTATACATTTATAGACACACTCACATATGTATTCATACACCCATATACCCTCCTATATAGACATATATATGTATGCATACATACATGCACACACACACACACATATATATACACATGCATACATTTCTATTCCCATCAGCTATTCTCATACTGAGAAAAGTTTCATCAGTTACAATTATCGTTTTTCCATGTAGGAATTTAAGTAGTTCCTGATAAGTTCCTTATGATTTCTTTTCCCTGTTTACCTTCTCATGCTTCTCTTGCTTCTTGTATCTGAATGTCAGATTTTCTATTCAACTCTGTTTTTTTCATCAAGAATGCTTGAAAGTCCTCTATTCCACTGAATGACCATATTTTCCCCTGAAACATATTACTCAGTTTTAGTGGGTACGTGATTCTTGGTTTTTATGCCAGCTTCTTTGAACTCCAGAATATCATATTCCAAGCCCTTCAATCCCCCAGTATAGAAGCTGCAAGATCCTGGGTTATTCTGATTGTGTTTCCACAATATTGAAATTGTTTCTTTCTAGCTGCTTGTAATATTTCATCCATGATCTGGGAACTCTGGAACTTGGCTATAATATTCCTAGGAGTTTTCTTTTTGGGATACTTTTTTCAGGAGGTGATTGGTGGACTCCTTCAACCTCTATTTTGCCCTCTGGTTCTAAAATATCAGGGCAATTTTCCTTGAGAATTTCTTGAAGGATGATTTCTAGGTTCTTTTTTTATCATGGCTTTCAGGTAGTCCAATAATTTTTAAAATTATCTCTTCTTGATCTGTTTTCCAGGTCAGTGGTTTTTTTTCAATAAGATATTTCACATTGCCTTCTATGTTTTCATTTGTTTGGATCTGTTTAATAGTATCTTGATTTCTCATAAAGTCACTAGCTTACATTTGCTCCAATCTTATTCTGAAGAAATGACTCTCCTCAGTAATCTTTTGAGATTCTTTTTCCATCTGGCAAACATGGCTTTTTAAGGCACTCTTCTCCTCACTGCCTTTTTGAGGCTCTTTTGCCATCTGAGTTAGTCTAGTTTTTAAGGTATTATTTCCTTCAGTCAGGTTATTGATTCTCATTTCATAATTTTTTTGCATGGTTCTCCTTTCTCTCCCAAATTTTTCCTCTACTTCTCTTATTTGATTTTAAAAATCCTTTTTAAGTGCGAGTCAAGATGGCAGAGTAGAAACTGGACCTACTTGTGCTCTGGCTCCCACCACTTCCAATTGATGTAAATGGGGATTCTAAACAAACTTTGGAGCAACAGAACCCACAAAACAACACAGAGAAGCTAACCTCCTGCTGAGGACAGCCCAGCAGGCCATCAGGAATCGCCCAGCTGAAGACTTTGGGAGCCAAGCCCAGCCTCATGCCAAGGTTTTAGCCCCAGGGCAAGCCTGATTAACCACCACCTGGAGAGACTCCAGAGCAAGAGCAGCTGTGGCGATCCAGAATTATCAACACATAGATGCTATGGACAAAGGTAGAGGTCAGTGTGGTGTGGACTTTGGGATCCAGTAGTTGGGAGCGGGTTGACTTTTGCCCCCAGGGTGATAAGCTACTGAGCAATGCGGAGTGTAAGGGGACCAAGCCACCAGCCTGAGAGGTAACCACTTTTGCTTTACCTGCTTGGATCTGGATTGCAGTCTATGGTGGAGGTCCTGGGGTATGTGCCCAGCTTGCCAGAGCATATATAGGCTTCATAGAGAACACCCAACTAATACCTCAGGCAGGTGAAAAAACTTGAGCATTTCAAACGAAGCTCCCCTGTCTGGTGGCAGAGTCCTACTGTGGCAAAAAGCCCAGGGGACAAGTGACTGAGTGGCAACATGACTAGGCAAAGGAAGCAAACCAAGAAGAGCAATTCAACATTAGTCTTCTATTTTGGGTACAAAAGGGATCAAAGTATGGAATAGGAGGAAGACAGTGAAGTTAGAAACCTTTCACCAAAAGCTTCCAAGAAAAATACGAGCTGGTTACAGGCAAAAGAGGACCTTAAGAAGCAGATAAGGGAAGTGGAGGAAAAATTGGGAAGAGAAATGAGAATGATGAAAGAAAATTATGAATTGAGAGTCAACAGCCTGACTGAGGAATATAATACCTTAAAAAACAGACTAACTCGATTGGCAAAAGAGGCTCAAAAAGGCAATAAGTAGAAGAATGCCTTAAAAAGCCAAATTTGTTAAATGGAAAAAGAATCTCAAAAGCTCACTGAGGAGAATCATTCCTTCAGAATTAGATTGGAGCAAATGAAAGCTAATCATTCTATGAGAAATCAAGAGGCTGTCAAACAGATTCAAACAAATGATAGAATAGAAGGCAATGTGAAATATCTTATCGGAAAAACCACTGACCTGGAAAATAGATCCAGGAGAGATAATTTAAAAATTATTGGACTACCTGAAAGCCATGATCAAAGAAAGAACCAAGAAATCATCCTCCAAGAAATTATCAAGGAAAACTGCCCTGATATTTTAGAACCAGAGGGCAAAACAGAGGTTGAAATAATCCGCTGGTCACCCCCTGAAAAAGATCCCCAAAAGAAAACTCCTAGGAATATTATAGCTAGGTTCTGAAATTCCATGATCAAGGAGAGAATATTACAAGCAGCCAGGAAGCAACAATTTGAATATTGTGGAAACACAATCAGGATAGCTCAGGATCTGACAGCTTCTACAGTGAGGGATCAAAGGGCTTGGAATGTGATATTCTGGAGGTCAAAGGGGCTGTGATTAAAACCAAGAATCACCTACCCAGCAAAACTGAGTATCATGTTTCAGGAGAAAATATGGTTATTTAGTGGAATAGAGAACTTTCAAGCATTCTTGATGAAAAATTCAGAATTGAATAGAAAATTTGACATTCAGATACAAGAAGCATGAGAAGGTAAACAGGGAAAAGAAATCATCAGGAACTTATTAAAGTTGAACTATTAACATTCCTAAATGAAAAAAAAATGATAATTGTAACTGATAAAAGGTTTCTCAGTATGAAAATAGTTGAAGGGAATAGTATACACACATATGTATATATATATATATGTATACATATATATATTTATATATATGAGTGTATATGGGTATATGAATACATATGTGAATGTGTGTATATATGTTTACAGGAATACGTAGATAGAGGGCACAGCACCAATTTCATAGGAAGGCATGATATTAAAAGGTGGAATCAACAGGTGAGAGAGGAATATAATGAGAAGAGATGAGGAGATACAGAATGGAGTAAACTTTCTCATATAGAAGAGGCAAGGGGAAATGGTTACAATGGAGGGGAAGAATAGGAAGTCGAAAGGGAATGGGTCAACCTTATTCTCATTGAATTTAGTTAGGGGAGGGAATGCCATACACACTAAATAGGGTATCTAACCCTACAAGAGAGTATGGGAGAAGGAGATGAGAGGGGAGACAATGGAAGTTAGGACAGCAGGAGGGGAGGGAAGGTGGAAACACCCACTTTTGGAAACGGATGGTATCAAAGTAGAGAATAAAAGAAGTGGGAGGTGGGATAGGAGGGAGGGAAATAGAGTCGGTCTTTTACAATATCTGCTATGGGAATGTTTTGTATTAGCTACACATGTACAACCTATACTGAATTGCTTATCTTCCCAGTAAGTGTGGGTGACAAGGGAGGAAAGGAATGAATCTGGAATTCAAAGTTTTAAAATGAACTTCATTTAAAATGAACTATATAAATATATATATATATATATATATATATTTATACTTTTATTAATACTATTTCACATGTAATTGGGAAATCCATAGGGTTTATGGAAGAAGATATGGATGAGAGCAGATTTCAGGAGGGGATATTCTGTGGAACTGCTATTTTGGGGCAGTGGGTAGGTGAAAAATGGGGAGAAAATTTGTAACTCAAAATCTGGTGGAAATGAATGATGTAAATCAGAAGTTAATAAAGCATTTGAAAAATGAAAAAATAAAGTAAAACAAATCCTTTTTAATCTCCTCTATGGCATGTAACTAGCTCATATTTTCTTGGAAGCTTTTGGTGCAGAGGTTCTGACTTTGATGTCTTCTTCCTGTTTCATGCTTTGATCCTTTTTTGTCCCCAAAATAGGAGTGTAAAGTTGGGTTGCTCTTTGTGCTTTGCTTCATTTGCCTGCCTCATATTGCCCCTAAATTGATTGACTTTTGGGCTTTTTGCCACAGTAGAACTCTGCTACCAAAAATAGGAGCTTTGTCCTAAACGCTGCGGTTTTCAAAGCTGCTGAAGGTATTAGTTGGGTGCCCTCTCTGAAGTGTCTACACGCTCTGGCAAGCTGGTCATGCAACCCAGGACCTCCACCCTAGACAGCAATCCAGATCCAAACAGGTTAAAGCAAAAGTGAATACCCCTCAGACTGGTCGCTTGGTACTCCTACACTCTGCAAGTCGGTCAGGAGCTGAAACTGCCAAGGGGCCACAGTGCCTCAGCCGCTTTTCACCCAGGGGGCAAAAGTTGGATTGCACTCTGAATTCCCAGGTCCCAAAGCCCACACTGCACTGACATCTCACTTTGTCCTTGGCATCTATGGGTTGATAATTCTGGATTGATAATTCTGGAAACTCTAACAGCTGCTGGTGATCTGAAATCCCTCCAGCCAGTGGCTGGTTAGGTCACCCTTAGGCTAAGATCTTCAGCTGGAGCAGGGCTGGGGTTGGTTCCCAGAAGTCTGTGCTTGCCGCTTGCTGCCTGCCTGCCAGGCAGTCCTCAGTGGGAGGTTAGCTTCTCTGTGACATTTTGTGCATTCTGTAGCTCCAAAATTTCTCTAGAGATATTTTTTTTCCATGAATTGGGGGAGGTGGGAGCTGAAGCTGTGAGGAAGTCCTGTTTCTACTGTGCCATATTGACTCTGCCCCCCATGGGCTAGGTTTACAGCACAAAGCGATGATTTGACTCATTGGGTTATTTTAAAGGAAAATAAAAACGTTAAGGTGAGAATGCTACTATGTATCCTTGAATTTTGGCTAAATAAACACGATGGGGTCCAAAATTTGAATAGCTGCCAGCTCTTGGGAAAACTGAGAGTTTGAATGTTACCAATAAGGATTATAAATGCAGATTTTATTTGGTTGAAGTTTGTCCTAAATCTAAATTTTAATGTGGTCTCATTTATAGTTGGGTATGTTCTTCTATTATGATAATTTTGTTAAACCAGAATTTCATGTAAAATACATTACTGTTTGGCAGTAAAGCAATATACTTGGAAAATGCATGGATCAGAAAACCTGAGGTCAAATCTTATCTCAGAAATTTATTTGTGTTTTACCTTAGCAAGTAACTTCACCTTTTTACCTCACTTTCTTCACCTGTAAAAGGGGATAGTAATCACATACACTTTCAAAGTTTTTGTGACAATCAGATGACATAATAATTGTGAAGTTATTATCATAGTTCCTGACACATTGTAAGCACTATATATATATTAGCTATTATTAGTTTTATTAAATGTAATTACTTTATATTGGATTTTAATGTGATCAAAATGATTGAAAAACATACATTCAGTTGGGAATATTTTGCTTAAAATGGTCAATAATAATAACTTACTGTTGTGAGGAATGGGAGAGAAGAGTAGCAATGACTCCTTAAGTTAGCCTTATCTGTGAAGTTTTAGGGCTTTCCATTTATGCAGGGTGACAAGAGTCTCTATCAACCCTTCTGATAGCATGTTTTAAAATTTTGGAGTTCTTAGTTTGAGAAACAAGAACCATTCCAAGTTAAATGGAGGGAACAGTGTTTTGTTTGATAAATTATCAAACTATCACTTATGAAAACTATGAAATTGTGCCTCGTAATAAATAGTATATATTAAAGTTGCTTATGTCTTTGAGCCAACTTAGTAACAATAAAACTGATGCAAAAATTTCATTTTTACCTTAGGGGTTAAAGACAAAACAGATTGGAGGTCTACCATATCCAGCATTCTTTTGTTGTTGTTGTTATTTTGAGTCAAATATCATGTAGACCATGGAATGTAATAAATAAGATGGTCTCATACATGCTCATTGTTGACTATTATTGCAAAATGAATATATGCAGGTTATAATAATATCCTGTGATTGTTGAAATTTTGTTATTAGAAGGAAAATCCTTTGAGACTGGAATTTTATATTGTTCTGATTTGATTTTAGATATAAGTGTCTGAATGTTCATGAAATCAATAGACTACAAGAATACCATATATTGCATAAAGAGAGTGTGATCTGAGAAATGCTACAGATGAATCTCTGTTCCTGGGAAAGTTCAGAGGATGACCATCCACAGGCAAAGGTATTATTTTGACTTCGTTTCCCCATTGTGCTAATTTCCTTCCCAAACAGAAAATTTCTCACCTAATTAATTGTGAACCTGACTATAACATCTTGAAAATGAAATGGAAATTTTCTCTATATTGGCTGTTAATAGGTTATATTTGAAAAAAAATAGAGCTAAGGGAGTTTAGTTTTCCCTTTTATGGCTTGTCAGGTCAGTCTGTGCCCTTCATGAGGCAGTCTTGATATTTCCATAACCATCTTCTTCCTTTTTTTTTCCTTTTATACTAAATGTATATAATCAGGACAAGTTAACTGTTGAAATTTTTGCCATTTTCATGCTATATCTATTAGTAGATTAGTGCAAAAAAATATGACTTACTGTAATAGGACACGAATACGAAAAAAAAATCTTTCCATTTTAAAGATGATTTTATGGTAAATACTTTATCCTAAAGAACTTGGTAAATGAGTTCTT
>NW_027187332.1:6439488-6477166 GCF_028583685.1 Petaurus breviceps papuanus | reverse complement strand
CTCTCTCTCTCTCTCTCTCTCTCTCTCTGTGTCTCTGTCCCTCTCTCCATATACATATATATATATATATATATTAATGTAGAAGATTAATTCCCAAAAAGTATCTTATTTTTAGGATAATATAAGTAATATACACACATAAACACAGCCTATATGGGAATATGTGTTTATACATACACATATATTTGTGTAGACATATATGTGTATGTGTATATATACATATGTATATGTTTGTTTTTTCTAAGAATTAGCATACACACATATACACATAATTAGCTTCTAAATATTTTAATATGATTTACAGACCTTGAGTATGCTTTAGTAATAATTTATAAAAATCAGATTAAGGATTTTGCATAAAAAATTATAAAGATTTATTTTTCAACTTTGAAGTATTTGTGTGATAATATTAAGAGATAATTTCACAATAATGGATTTTTTGAAAAGATTCTTCATTTGTCATCTTGATGGTATTGTCCATATCAAGTACAGGATTTGAGTAAAGATTTTTTAAAAAGCAAGTCGTGTTTAAAAACTGAAACTCTCTAAAGTTGCAGGTGAATTATGATTTCCAAATTTGTTTTTCTTTTCATAGCTCTGACATTAATAGGATTAGCTCAATTTATTTTTAGCTAGTTTTCAGTACATTAACTAGTAAGTAACTGGAATTCCAAATTTATGTGGTTTAACTAAATTGTATTGATTCTCATTACTGGAAGATTTTAGCAGAATTATATAGGTAATCTCTGCAATTGTCTTAAGACTAATTCCATGTCCTCATGATTGCATGAAGTAATCAAAATACTTGGGAGAAGCTGAGGCAGCACTGATCCCAGCTTCTCATAATTATGTGTTCGACCAAAATATGTTGCCTTTTTATGAAAGTTTCTTACTCCCATCTATTAAATGGTGCTTAGTTCAAATCCAGACCCTGGCTTGCTCTGCCTTGGGGTGCTACAAGAATCTCCTTTTGTCTTATTACCTGAGTATGTCTTATTTAATCTAGACAATGCCAGCAATTTTTTTTTTTACTTTTTACATATCTAACATTCTAGAGGGAGGAAATGGAGGAAGTGTATTCCTCATTTGCTTCTGATATTACAAAGGTGACAATGGAACATTCTAGCTGTCCCCCACTCAACCATCCATCATCCTTGTCATGTGATCAACTTTCCTTTTCTTTCTGGCATGTTATTTTTTAAAGAAAATTTTTATTCCTGTTCTTCAACTTCTTTATTAGTTATACTTTGCTGCCTGCTCACATCCATCATGTGCCTTTCCATCATACTTTGTTATTCATTATTGCTAAGTCAGAGAATATTGTATTCTACAGCTCATTGCTACATAATAATACAGTAAAACATTACTATTAAAAATATGACTGTTTTCCTCAGAAGTTTGAGTTAATTGAGTACCTTTTTTTTTTTTAAATATTGACTTTAGAGTTTGGCATTAGTAAGCCATGCCAGGTTTAGGACTCTTTGTGACTTCTCTGTGTCTTGCAAACACACTAATACAGTTTTATTGAAAACTGCTAATACAGGACACTCTAAGTCATTGACCATATATGCCATTTGCTAACTTGGGATGATATAGCTGTTACCACTATATTAAATTCACTTTTTATGGTAAAAGAAGGAGTTGTTTCTGGTTGTATTCTAAATATGATACTCATGAAATTCCTTGCATATTATTGACTTTCAGGCAAATAGTAGATTTGGCAGCACAATAATGGTTTCTTTATTTATTTAAGCAGGCAATGCTGATACACATATTTTTGGTAAATATTTTGTTGTCTTCTATAAGCAGAACTGTATATTAACTTAATATTTTATTTTTAAAGTGTATTGAAAATCTTAATTATAAAAGAATTGTAGAGCAAGACAGTGAAGCATCTTTTAGTACTACCAGATTATAAGAAACCATATTGATTGACTAAAACTTGAATGAAAAAACAAAGCAAGGATAGTAAAATGTAAGTTCCTTGCGTTTATGGATTGTTTCATTATTAAATCTTTGTATGATTATCACCTAGAAATTTGTCCTGCACATATTAGGTATTTAACAAATTTTTAAAATGAATCAATAAGAAATTAATGATTTATACATAATTATCTAATAATTTATAAATTAATAATATAAATTAAAATAATTTATAAATTAATAATTTCTAAGAAATTAAAAATATGACAATAACCTTTGTTATTTTTATTGTCAGTTTGTTTTGTCACAGTGTTATCATCATAGTGTTTGACTTGATGAAATGTGTACTATTTTTTTCTTTTAAACAATCGGGATTAAGTAACTTGCTCAAGGTTACATGGCCAGTTATTTCTGGGTGTGGTGCTAAGTATCTGAGCCCAGATTTGATCCCCAGATCATGCTGACACTGGAGCCAGTGCTCTTACTCGCTGAACCACCTGGCCTACCCTAAGCAAATGGGGTTAAGTAACTTGCTCAAGGTTACACGGCCAGGTGTTTCTGGGTGGGTGCTAAGTGTCTCAGCCCCGATTCAATCCCCAGGTCATCCCAACACTGGGGCTGGTGCTCTTACTCACTGTACTACCTGGCCACCCAATTTGTACTATTTTTTAACTACGTGAAACTAGAAGAAAAATGTACTTAGATTTCTCTGAACTTGACTTGGAAATATATGCAAATTACTCCTCGTGTTAATACAACCCTGACTGTGCTTCTTTAACTTAAATTGACCATTTGACATTCTTTTTCATCCTGAGATCTACTCTTTATTCTCTTTTATTTCATTTTCATATTTATAATGAAGCCTAAGTAACACTTTCTCTTTTTATTTCCTCTCTATTTTTAAAATGTTCAATGATTTGATCTATTGCCACTTTTGGTGGTACATACTTTCTGATGCATAGCAACAGAGATAGTTTCAGAGCTTGGGTGGCCATTATTTCTGGCCTATGTTTAGGATTGTTTATTATCCCTTCCTCTATAGTGTATATAGGCACATTTTACTCAGAATAATGTGGACCAATCACTTCAAAATTAGTAGATCATAAAATTTGCTTTTTAATATGTTAATTGAAGGAACATTGGAAGATAGTTACAGAAAAATTTGAACTTGGATTTTCTTAGAGTTTAGAACCTTATGTATATCAATCAACCAATAAATGCTTATTTTATTTTATTGTTTTTGCCTTTTGGAGGGTAATTGGCATCAAGTAACTTGCCCAAGGTTACACGGCTAGTTTTTTGTGTGTGCGTGTGTGTGTGTGAGTGTGTGTGTGTGTGTGGGGGGGGGTGTTAAGTGTCTGAGGCCAGAACTGAACTCCGGTCCTCCTGACTCCAGGGCTGGTGCTTTACTCACTGCACCACCTAGCCCCCCCCAATAAATGCTTATTGAATATCTACTATTGATCCAGGTTTGTTTTAGGAATTTTAGGTGTTTCTAGACATATGGGATCACAGCATTTTATATTTAGAATAAGATAAGCAATAGGATACAAACTTCACTTTTCAGATGAGGAAACTGAAGCACAGAGAGATTGTCCAGAGTCACACTGCCAGTATCAGAAGCAATATTTGAAATCTGGTCTTCCCTACTGGCCATTGTCCCAGTAGTGAATCCACTCTTACACACACACACACACACACACACACACACACACACATACACACACAGGAATATTAAACTCTTCTGTGACAATATTTATTTACAGGAGAAATTAAGAATCAATATAATTAAAAATATGGGGTACAACCAGTATAATATGAGTTCAGATAAGGGAGAGATATGGTAAGTTGAAGTGATCAGCAAATATGTTACAAAGAATTTAGTGAGTAGGCATAGTAACATGATTGCTATGTAAAAGGGACTGAGCAGTAGGGATAAAAACTAGAAAAGACATTCTAGGCATGGAGGAGAACTAATGATCACTTGGGAAATGCAAAGTCTTGTGAAAGGAATAGCAAGAAGTTTAGTGTTACTGGATCATTGAATATGCGGAGGGAATTAAAGCATAAGAATGTTGGAAAGTTAGAAAGAGGTCACATTATAAAAAAGATTAGAAGCCAAAAGATATATTTCATAATTTATTATAGAGGTACTAGTGAGCTGTTGCATTTTCAGTGGGGGAGGGGGCGTGCCATGTTTAGATGTGTGCTTTAGGATGATCATTTCAACAGTTGTGTAAAAGAAGAACAGGAGTAGGAAAAGATTTGTAGGAACTATTCCAACAGACTAATGATGAAATAATAAGGGCCACCATGAGGGTGTTGGCTTTGTCCATGAAGAAAAGGAGGTATATAAAAGAGATGTTGAAACTAAGAATTGGCAGGATTAGAGATAGATTGGAAAATGAAATAAGAAATGAAAGATGACACTTCTGTTTCAAGTCTTGATGACCAGGAAAAGATAGCATCCTCAATAGGAATAGGGAAGTTAAGAAGAAGACAAAATTTTGACAGAAAGATAATGAGTTCAATTTTTGACATATTGAGTTTAAGATGTCGACAGTAAATCTATTTCAAGATGTCTGATAGGTAAATGGAGATGAGAAACTGCAGACCAGCAGAGAGGTTAGGACTAGATAAGTGGTTTGAAAATTATCAGCATAAAAATGGTAATTCAAACTATAGGAGCTGGTGAGATCACCAAATGAAATAAAGTAGAGAATGAAGAGAAGAGCACTCAGAGAAGGCTTTGGGGGACATCTGTGATTAGTGAATTTGACCTGGTAAAAATTTCAACAAAGGAGTTTGTGGAGAAATGCTTCCAATAACTTGAAGAAGAATCAGGACAGAGCAGTGTTAGATAATCAAAAAGAAAGAATAAGCAGAGTAATTTACAGTGTCAAAATTCTGGTAATTTTAAGGCCATTGAGCAAAGCAGTTCCAGTTTAAGAGGTGACCCATACTAAATAAAGTTAAGAAGAGAACAAGAGGAAATGAAATGAAGGTACCAACAGTAGATGACTTTCTGAAGGATTTTAACCAGGAAAGATATGACAATATGTAATGAAGATGAATAGATGGATTATTATTTTTTTCTTTCTTTCTCTATTTTTAAATTTTGGTTTTAGGATGGAAAAAGCACAGGCCTGATTGTAAGCAGCTGGGAAACAGATAGTAAACACAGAGAGATTGAAGATTTTACAAGAAAGCAAAGATGATAGGCCAAACTGCTGTAGAATACTAGGTGGAATATCATCATTTGTCAATGTAAAGGGGTTTGTTTTGGCCAAGAGAAGACCTAGTGAAACAGGGGAGGTAGTGAGGGCAGGTCTCTGAAAGCGAAGAGGAGAGGATGAAGTTCTTAATGAATTGCCTTAATTTTTTTTAGTGAAATGTGAGGCATAGTTCCCAGGGGAGGAGAAAGAATAGACATGGGGTGGGGGGCGGGGGGTTGATGAAGCATAAAAATATTCAGAAAACTGATGTGATAAGGGGGATAGTGAATCAATTAAGATGGTATTAAGAGATTTATTTGTGGCAGTGAGGGCTCTGTTGAGATTATGTATCAAATTTCCAGTGGTCCGATTAATCTTGAGTTCACAGGGATTTTGTTTTTATATTTTTTCCCCAGCTTTTTCAGTAGTATACAAATAAGAATGAAGGCTATGGAAGGTGGGAGTAATCTTTACTGGAGCATGCCAGGGCAAGATTGGTGATGGAATAGGAAGCAAGGGACTCTGGAGAAGAGGATTTTGTAGAGTTAAAATAGTTCATCAATAAACCAAAGATGGGGAGAGGAGAATTGTGTAAAAAGTGAAAGATAGATGACCTGGAAAAAATTTAAGTATTGGGATGATTTGAAGTCATTGTGATGATTGAAAATAGTGTTAATGGTTTTAAGGCAGAAGGGAAAATTGAAAGGTACAAGATTATGATCAGGTAAAGAGTTTTAAGAGTAGAATGTCTGTGAGTGTTTTTAGGATCAAGTTTATGCCTATTACTATATGGATTATCTGGATTGGTAGAGTTGAGTTTGCACTGGAGAGTGTTATATCAGAAAAATAATGTTAACCTCTCCAAATGATCTGATTCAGTTGTTATACCATACAAATTGTGCATAAAGCATGAACTACCTGACAAGTGCAGCAGGATTGGCTTGAGTAAAGGCAAGAGATACTCTAAAAGTTGAAACCCACTTATAAAGACCCCACCCCACACACACACACATACATGCCTTGACTAAGAAGCATCATGGAAAGGATTTCTTTACCAAATAATGGTAATATGTTGTCTAAAAATCTATCAATGGGAAACAGAACAAAGAGGTAGATAATTAGATGTAAATAAATAAAGCCAAGTTGTTAACTGGATTTCTACTTGTGTTTCTCTGGTACTTAGACTACATAGCTTAGGGCAGCTTTGGTTTCCTATACATAAGCACTTGGGTAGGAACCTATTACTTTTTATCAAAGATATCTGGACAAACCAGCAACATCCTGAAAAATAAAAAGAAGATGATTGGGGATTAATAAAGCCTCACTCAGAACTCCTTGTAATAGTAATGTAATTTAAAAATTCCCCTGTATTGGCTTGGGTTTTGGTTTGATTGTGTTAAAACCAAGAGCTTGTGAATTCCACTTGTGGGATGGACTTGTTGACGTGAAAAGAGAGGGCTGAACTGGGAGGAGCTGGTGATGAAAATTTAGAGAGACACAAGAAAAGAGAGAGGCAGAAGAACTTTTTGGAAGCAGCACCTTGGAGTCAGAGAGAGACTGTGAGTATTGCTGAGGGCCACTTTGAATTGCCCAGGACTTTTGAGAGCTGCCACCCAGAGCTGCCAAGGACTGAGGAGACATGGCTGTTATGCTGGTACTTTGTCTGTCTGTTTTGATGATGTTTTGCCAGATTTGTCCACTGGTGAAAGAAAGTCCTGTTGTTGCATAGGTTCTGGAAACTTGCTGTTGGTTCAGAGCTCCTGAGACCATTCTGCAGACAGAGAGTGAATTCTGTCCACTGGTGAAGGACAGTCTTGTTGTTGCAGAGTTCTTGGAACTTTGCTGTTGGTTCAGAAGCCCTGATGAAGGATTTTCTTGTTGTATGTTTACAGAAATCCTGGAAGGGGGTTTTGCTAATGTTTTCAGGGGTCCTAGGACTGTTCTGCAGACAGAGAATGAATTAATGAAGACACTGACAATGTATCTTGTGGCCTTGCTAAGCTTTGTCTCCCCAGGAACTAAGATTGCTGAGAACTTGCCTAGTGTCAAGATGGAGAAAAGACCTCTCTTTGGGTATTAAATGCTGTGCTTAAGCTTGTTGTAACTCTGGGGTAGATTCAATTGTTACCCAAGGGTGGGGTACTTTTGACTTTTTTGTACTCTGTGATTAAACAAATGAATGTACTTTACTTATGATTGGAAACTAATCTCCATTTGAGAAGAGGGGCTTTGTGATAGACTAAATGAATGTACATTCCAGGGGTGGAGTAGTATTTAGAAGAGGGACTTTGTGATTGATTAAATGAATGTAATGTCCAGGGGTGGGGTAGTACTTGGAGATTATTGAATTACACTTAGTAAATGCTGTATTTTTAATGATGTCATATTTTGATCTTCTCTGTTCTTAATTTTTCACTGAAGAAAATGGAGAGCACCTATGCTGGTATATTGAACCTTGGGAAGTTTCCTTTGCTTGGCATTACACTCCCTAGATATGAGACTAGATTTTTTGAATAGGGAGAGAAATATATATTTTTCTGTGAGAGATGATTATTTCTCTCCAACTTATCATGGAAAAATATACATCTTATGGAAAAAGTGTTTCAAAGAAAACAAATTAAAAATTCTAATGAAGTGCAAGAGAATCTAAAATTGTATTAGTATGTTAAAGAACAGAACAATATTAGCAGTGATAGAGAGAAGGATCACTAAATTGAATTATGAGTAATGTGAGCCAGATATAAGAGAAAGGAAGTTGTTTATTTTACTCCAAGTAACAATATTGTTGATTCAGAGTTGCCATCAAGAGAGGTTATCCAGTAATGACCAAAAGAAGAACTGATGAGTAGTGGTGGCTACTTGTTCTGTGCTGAGCAGGGTAACTAGGTGGCAATGTATTAATCAGACATTGACATTAAAGAGGTATACAAGAGGTCCCAAAATCTCAGCTTAAAACTTAAAAAAAAACTTAAAAAGCTTAGAAATGCACTAAGATATTTGGATTATCCTGCACTGTTTTCATGGGGCATATACCTAGAACATGAAGGCAGTAATGGATAGACTATTCATACTTGATACCTAGTACTCACTCTAGATGATTCTTTTGGGGATGAAGAATTGTGCCATATAGAACCTAAAAAAAAACCACATTGCTAGAGTTTGTGAAACTCTTGGATGCAAAATTGAATTCTTCAAGGACATTGTGACAGAAATATAATTACTGCTGACTGAAGCAAAAGATTTCTGAAGGATAGGCAGATTTAGGCAGTGTATAGCTGAATAAAGAAATGATATCTGAGAAGAGATTGGGATTTCTGATAAATGACTTAAAATATGGATGAGATATTATCTTATCCTGTGATGCAGTGTCCTAACCAAACACTGAAAAAATATATTTGCCAGGAATCTTTTGATCCTAAAGAGAAAGACTTTAAACTCTTCCTATGCCTGAAATACTTTGACACAGTATCTTTCTTTATTGAATTTTTGCCTGTCCTTCAAGGCCTGGGTCAAATGTTACCCCTTTCATAAAGTCTTCTCTCATATCACATTAACGTGATCTCTTTTGCCTGAACTTTCATAGTACTCAGCGTTTCCCAATCATTTTAGCTTATAAGTTTTACTGAAATAATTTCCTTATCTCCCCTACTTGATTATGTATAGTATTACTCCTTTCTCATATGGGCATTTTATTTGCTAAAAATATAAAAAAGGCATTCTTAGGAAAAAAGCATATTGAGATAATTCTGAGAACCTAAGAGTAAACTTCCTTTACAGTAAATGTACCAAGATGACCTGTTTGAAAACAGTTCAAAGGCATAAGTACTGAATGAAGTTGGAGCATTGCTGCAAGGCATTAATTTTCATCAGTTCATGTGCATAGGACTGTTTTCAGAACTTTGAACAGTTTAGGGACTCTGAGGATATAGAATATTGTTAAAACTGTCAGAATCATGGATTTCTAGCTTTCTTAGCCTGGCTTAAAGATGTGTTACTACTCATGAGGAGGCATTGTTTTGAAGTTTTAGATTCCACAGATGACTAGATGAGTATATAATAGAAAAGAACATTAGCAGCCTAAAGAAGAAAGAGTCATTTTATGATTAAAAGAAACAAGGTGAAAATGAATCAGTAGATAAGAGTAACCACTTTATGAAGTGTCAACTAAAAGAACCAAATGAAGTTATACAGTTTCTGAAATTTCTGGTAGCTCATGGGAGGAGAGATCTTTAGCTGCCACAATTTGGTTACAGGAAAACATCATCTTCCTATCTCGAGAGTTGTCTGGCCTTTTGCTTTTTAGAACCATTGATAGCCTGAGAAAGGGGAGACCTCTCAGAGATTTGTTTACATTGAGCATGACTTGAGAGGGAGAAAATAGAGGAGGGAAGACAGATTTTAAATTTACTTTTATATTGCTAGTGCTGATTAAATAAAATGTATTATCTTCAGGAGGAATGTTTGGAGAAAACATGCCCTTTTTCTATTTAAAAGTATGGCTGATAAAAGGCTGCATTGACCAATTGCTACAATTTGAAAGAGAAGAAACCACTCAGGTGCTTCATGGCATTACTCTTTAATGAACCCTATGTCATGAGAAGGAGAAATGCTTCATATTCCATAGAAAAGAGACATAATTGGTTTAGAAACTCAAGTTTATAGGTGAAATTTTATGTTTTTGTTATTACTTCTTTTGTATTTTATTGAATAAATATTAGGATTATTAGTGATTTTAGAAGATGGCTTTATGAAAATGGTAAGTATATACTTAGGGACAAAGGAGCTATAGTCCTGAGGGCAGACACGTTTTGTTTGTTTTTCTCAAATACCTGGATTATGTCAAGGACCAAGGGTTTACTGAAGCCAGCCATTACCTACTCAAGAGAGATGATTGTTATATTTTCAGTATGAACATTTGCATCTAAGAAATGGTCAAAAACTACAAATATAAACTTGATTTTTTTTTTGCTGATCATCTAGTATTAAGAACATGTTGGAGAAAATGTTACAATGGTGCAGATTAAATTTAAAAGTTTGTTAGGTACTTACTTTTCCCCCTAGAAATCCATTTGCTTAGCTGGTTGCTAAGCAGTATGTTTCTGTCTAAAACCCATCCCTCTAGAAAACAATCCAGGCCAGAAAAAAAGTGGCTACAAGTAATGTGGGCAGCTGAGCACATGGAGAGATTTTGGAGAGTATTCAATGGTGAGGGAGGGAGTAAGGGATGGAGGAAGGTGTATCAAGATGACATTGGGCTACAATTAAAAATAGAGTACAGAAGCTCTAACTTGAATAGGAGATAAGTGATCTCTTGAATACAAACTGAAGGAAGAGAGATTATGAAATGACAACCAGTCTTTCAAGGTATAGAGTAAGAGAAAAGAGACGGCAAGGAGAATGGTTTCTCATTAAAGTATAAAGAGTTTTTTTTCTGAGAGAATGGCCAAGAGCTATATTGTGAAAAGCTTGAGAAAAGTTTTGGAGCAGGGTATGTATTCAAATATTGCCTTAGTGAAGTGAGGTTATAGTAGTGATTTGAAAACCAATTTTTAATAGTACTTTTCAGCATGTTTGTGTGACTTTGTCAAGCACCATTAAGCATACATAAATAAGATAAGAGAAGGTGAATGTTGGGAGAAAACAGTGTTGGAGTTTGCAAGGTATGGAAGCAAAAGGGAGTATGAATGTAGAGGAAAGTACAATGTTGAATTTGTTAACCATATGGTCAAATTGTGATAAAAATAAAAAATGAAGTCAGAAGAGGACTGATGGCCTGAGACAATACTGCAAGGTAGAGATAATTGAAATCATAGCGAGGATGAAGGATAAGTTTAGCAAGAGTGGGGCATAAGTACAGATTGAATGATAAGAATTGTATTAGGATGAAGGAACTTCAAAATTCATTGTAACTGAAAAGGGAAATTTATGGGTGATGGTGAGTAAAGATGACCTGTTTGTGGCCAAGGGGAAATGATGAAGCTAAAGTAAAAAGGGAACTTGTAGGCCAGGGTAGGTGAGGTCATATCAATGTATGTCCTTTAGCATAAGGGAAAGGTTTAGGATAGAGATACTTATTCTGATCTCTCCAATTGTTAGTGGTCTTTCCCTCTTTCAGTTTTCTTCTATTTACTTTTTATTTACATATTCTCTCTCTTAGTATACCATAAACTTCTTGAAGGCAGGGATTACTTTAATATTCTGTTTCAACAAAACCTAGTAAGTTGTTATTGTTGTTCATACTTTGTTTTTGAAGAGGACCAGTGACATCTTATACTAAGCTGGATTTAAGTGAGGCAGACCTGCACAAAATCAATAGTCTTGCTCTCTCTTCCAGGGTCATCAAAGTCCAGTGGCAAGACAAAAGTCAGGATAACTCCTGACAGCCCAAGATGCAGAGGTGTAATAGTAATGGAAATTAAAGATTCCCCTGTATTGGCTTGGTTTTTGGTTTGAATGTGTTAAAACCCAGAGCTTGTGAATCCCACTTGTGAGATGGTCTTGTTGACGTGAAAAGAGAGGGCTGAACTGGGAGGAGCTGGTGACATAATTTAGAGAGACACAAGAAAAGAGAGAGGCAGAAGAACTTTTTGGAAGCAGCATCATGGAGGCAGAGAGAGGCTGAGAGGATTGCTGAGGGCCACTTTGAATTGCCCAGGACTTTTGAGAGCTGCCACCCAGAGCTGCCAAGGACTGAAGAGACATGGCTGTTATGCTGGTACTTTGTCTGTCTGTTTTGATGTTGTTTTGCCAGATCTGTCCACTGGTGAAGGACAGTGCTGTTGTTACAGAGGGCCTGGAACCTTGCTCTTGGTTCAGAGCTCCTGAGACTGTTCTGCAGACAGAGAGTGAATTCTTGAAGACACTGGCAATGTATCTTGTGATTCATTGCCAAGATGAAGAAAATACCTCTCTTTGGGTATTAAATGATTTGTTTAAGCTTGTTGTAACTCTGGGGTAGATGGCCTATTCAGCTGCAATCGAAGGGTGGGGAACTTTTGACCTTTTTGTGCTCTGTGATTGAACAAATGAATGTATTTTACTTACCGTGTTTCCCCGATAATAAGACCTATCCTGAAAATAAGCCCTCCCCTTACTGTGTAAGATTCCTCTAAAATAAGCCCTCCCCCGAAAATAAGCCCTATTGAGATTGCTACTGTAGTGAAGGTGATCCCC
This sequence comes from Petaurus breviceps papuanus, assembly GCF_028583685.1. NCBI lineage: Eukaryota > Metazoa > Chordata > Mammalia > Diprotodontia > Petauridae > Petaurus > Petaurus breviceps. The sequence goes on along the minus strand of NW_027187332.1, from coordinate 6,464,855 downwards.
TGCGCTACACGCTACATGCTACATTACGGTACCCTCTGTATGGACCGCCCCCCCCCGTGAAACGCATGCCGCGCTCCAAGCTGCATCCAATCAGAGCTGTAGCAGTGAGCAGCATCATCCTGTTCTTCCCCAGTGATTTCCTTATTGAATAAAGGTACATTTTTTGTTCACATTTACCTGTTTATTAAAATTGCTGTCAATGTTCATTAAAATAAGCCCTCCCCTGAAAATAAGCCCTCTGGTGTTTTTCTGTCCAAAAAAATTAATAAGACAGTGTCTTATTATCGGGGAAACATGGTATGATTAGAAACTAATCTCCATTTGAAAAGAGGTGCTTTGTGGTTGACTAAGTGAATGTACAGCATAGGGGTGGAGTAGTACTTAAAAGGGGGTCTTTGGGATTGACTAAATGAATTATAATGTCTAGGGGTGGGGTAGCACTTGATTTAATTACACTTGGTAAATGCTGTATTTTGAATGATGCTATATTTTGATTTTCTCTGTTCTTAATTTTTCACTGAATAAAATGGAACGCACTTATGCTGGTATTTTGAACCTTGGGAAGTTGCCTTTGCTTGGCATTAAAAGAGGATGCCCTTTGTGCCTTTGATTCTGAACAAACTCTAAGTTCTCCACAATGCCGGTTTCAGTCACCTTCATGACCACTGGAATAAATTGTTGTCATCTACCCATTCCAAGTCATCACATGCTTCGGATAGACAATCCCCCAACTTATTGATGAGTTTGAGTGATTAAAAAATGTTTCCTGAGTTATTTGAAAGTGATAGAAAATTTATTGATAACAATAGGCAACAAGTCTATAGAATTTTAAGGTTTTCAAAGCTCTTTACATGTTTGCTCATTTGATCTTCACAACAGTCCTGTGAGGTAGAGTAAAACTAAGCATGAGCAGCTTTCCAGAGGACTGCTGCTATGAACATATTTTAAGATTATGATTACACAGTATAATGAACTCTCTATTTATTCAATAACAAATCAGAGCAAAACATTCACAGTAAATCAAGGTAGAGCATTCACAATGTTACAACTTATCACAGAAAATCAAAATACAGCATTTCCCATAGCTAATCTCTAAAATGGCCACATAGTTTTCACCACAGTGGTCATAAAGTTTTGAACAAAGAATAATCATTTAGTAACTCAATCATTCAATCATTTCAATCATCCTTAAGGAGGTTTGCCTCTTTAAGGGACACAAAGTACAATAGTCAAAATTCTCCAATCATGGGGCAAACTATGTTACAAATCAGTAGCTTGTTCAGTCATCAAACAGTATTCAATCATCAGAAAATACACAAACCATCCACCCCTAATTCACTAGTAAATTACAATTTCTCACTCAGTACACAGTATCCAAGTAAAGCCTTCTTTCATCTTGATTCAGGGTGGTCTCTCAGATTCCCTGGATCCCCTTCCATGGTCCCAGATTCTACTTGAATTCACCAAACTCACTTGGTTTCAAAAGCACATAGCTCTCAGGTCCTTGTCCTTCTCTCTGAACACTTGCTGTTCCAAGATGAAGTTCACAGAGTCCAGTCCACCTGAAATCCTTCACAGTCTCTGTTCCCTGGAAGTCAAGGCTTAACAAAGCCACAAACAGGTTCATCCAATGTACCAGCATCACAGTCATGCTTCCTCAGTCTGTGGCAACTCCAGCTGGCCCTCAGATGTCTTCAGAATTTCCCAGAAGCTCTGGCTGGCCCTCGGACTCAGCAGCAACTCAACAGAAGCTCCAATTAGTTCCCAGAATCAAATTCACTTCACCCAGGTTCACAAATTCAAAATAATTCTCTCCAGTCTGGAGGGTCTTTCCTCTTCAGTCTCTCTGGTGGCAGCAGCTTCTGCCTCCATGAAGCTTGCTCCAAGAAGATTTGGCTCTCCTTCTCTGGGCTTTTCCTTATTTACAGTATTGCTCCTCCCTGCTCAGCCCCTTCCTGTTATCTTAGCAAAAGGGGTCCATACCTTCTGTTTCTTTAACAGAGGCTTAATTTGAACTAGGTGTTAAGTATCTCTCAGCTTAGCAATACAAAGGGATCTTTCAATTTCATTACCATTACAAGTAGCTACTGTTATTATTCCTATTTTACAGATGAAGAAAATTGGCCTAAGAGTGGATAAGTAATTTGCCCAGGAACACACAGTTAATAAGTGTCTGACATAAGAGTTGAAGTCATATCTTCTTGTCTCTAAGTTGAGGACCCTGTCCACTTTACCACCCAGCTATCTTATTGTGTGTGTGTTTTTTTAAAGCAATAGGGGTTAAGTAACTTGCTCCAGGTTACACAGCCAGGTGTTTCTGGGTGGGTGCTAAGTGTCTGAGCCCGGGATTTGATCTCCAGGTCATCCCAACACTGGAGCCGGTGCTCTTACTTGCTGTGCTACCTGGCCGCCCCATCAGCTATCTTATTGTAAATCTACCTTAGATAAGCAAAGGTCATAATTATGACTTGAGCTTGTAAGGAAAAGATTCAGCTGATACCATGATGTAGTATAGAGAAAATTAGCCATGGCGACAAGGGTAGCTGCATTCAGATCCTGCCTCTGGGATATAATAAACTGTCTCCTAGGGCAAGACATTTAACATTTCAGTGTTCTAAGCAATCCAAGGCTCAAACTAAGTTTCCAATCTCTATCTGTGGAGACAGTTATCTACACAGAGAACATCACAAGTCCCAATTTCAAGCCTCTGCAAACATATATACCCCCAGAATGAGTATGAAAATGTTCAATATATTTTCAAAAGGTTTGCATTAATAAACTGCTCAGATAAAATCAAAATATGTCATTTAGAGGTTATAAGTTGTAGTCATATAGAAAATCCTCTTACATGGAACATCACATTTCCAATGATGTGAGATAAATGGAATGCTGCTGAAGTCGATTCTGCTTGTGTGTATATGTGAGGGTTCTTTTAATGACTGTAATCTCCCCTCAGTCTGCCATTCAGAGCACTTCTCACATATGCACAGATACCACTGGGTAACTCCTGTTCTTAGAAATCTGAATCAAATCTATTTCTCTTGAAGAAATTTTCATGAAAATTGGGAGGACCTGTACTATTTTTAGAATGAATAGCTCTGCCAGAATGTTGTATACCAATCAACTTGTTATTTATCTATGCATTCAATTATGCTTCAATTTGATTGTGAATGACACAACTTGATTGTGGTTTCTTAGCAACTCATCCAATAGTGTTCCGGCTATGATGGGGAAGGCAGCTCTTTCATTATGGGTTATTGTTTTCAGTGAAATTTGATAATGCCTGTTACATTTTATGTGTTCAACTACTCAGTATACTGGTAAGTTTTGTGTAACATTTGAATGTTATAGAGGAAGGCTGTGGAATTTCCTTTCCTAGATTTTCCTTTGAAGGAGTAGATACCTTTATTTTAAGAAAATTAAAATTTGTTCACATGCAAATTTGCATTAATGGCAATGAAATTATATTCACATACCATCAAACAGTTTATGACTCCAAAGTTAATTATTCTCTCACTTTGTGGAAGTATATAAATCATGAAATGATTTGGGGAACATTTCCCCCCCTTTATTGATAACTAAGTAAAATATTGAGAATAAGGTACACATAGAGAATGGTTATATATTGTGAATTTAATACTATGTGAAAACTCTTTCCTTGTGGTCATTAGGCCTTAAAATATTATCCTCCTTTATTTGGGTTAGCTGACAATAACAAAAATCTATAAGATGCTCTGCTTCTCCGCATTACATTATTCAATTATTCCTTGAGAGTCCATAGTATACCATGTATGTAGATTTGCTATAATTTAACTATTTTGAAAATACTTGGCAGCCTGATTCCATTCATTGTTTGCACATGATCAGAGCAGCATGGTTTAGTCATACACACACACACACACACATACAAGTTTACTTCCCTAGTCTCTTTCTTACTAAACAATTAATCATTCTATTTATTATGAATGTAGATTAGCATTACTAATGAAGTTTTTTTGAAAAAGAACCATGATAAAAGAAAGTGTGGTATAAAGGATGGGTCACACAATTTGGAGTCAGATCTAGGTTCAATTCTTAGTTCTATTGCTAGTTAAAATGTATTTTCCTTATCTGCAAAAGGTATTATTTTTACCCTGCCAATTTTATAGGGTTGTTATGGGGAAGAGACTTGGTCAACTAGAAAGTACTCCTGGAATATGATATGTTTAATAGTATAGCAAGTGTAGATATAATAGGAATATTTTTACAAACAGTTCCAGAGGACACCAAAAGTTAGAATACATAATGGAGAATGAGAGGGAAGACACATTCATCAGCTACCCTAGGTTTGGAACTAAAGATAAACTTAAAATATATATTGATGCCCCTTGATATTTCTGTCATTCTTCTGATATGTGTGATGGTAAGGGAATTTGAAGATCTTCCCTGCCCCTTAACAGACATAGGGAATTTGAAGATGTTCCCTGCAACTTAATGGACCTCACTTGGAGTACAACAAGAGAAGCTTGTTTAGGCAAGGCTTGTTTTTCAGGAAGGCTCACTTTTTGTTACTTTGTAATTAGACAGTGGGTCACAAAGGTTGTGATGTTCTCTGACCCTGGAGAGTGCTATATTTATACCTCTGAGGTTAGGTTTTCCTTTGGGGGTCACTTATGTGAAGAATTCTGTGATTTAGCCAGATGAGACCCTGAGCAGCTGTTGAGACACCTGGTTTTGGAAACCCAGATGTTGGTGCTTCTCTCTCAGGTAACTACCTACCTACTTACCTACCTACCTACCTACCTACCTACCTAACTAACTCTATCTACTTGTAATTTCTGTTTGTATTTTCCTAAAGATCAAGGTGCTGACTTTTCCCCCTGCAGTAAGTGAATGATATGTAAGTGTGTGTGTGTGTGTGTGTGCGCACACATATGTTTAACATAAGATTGTTAACCCCTTTTGAGTTGCTTTCCTTTAGAAAAAACAGATAAAAAAAACCTGTGCTAGCAGTCATTCTGGGAATCCTAGGGTGCTTGCTGATACACTATATAGTAAATATCAATTGTATTTAGTTAATAGGCAACTTGGACATAAAAAAAGAAGACACTAAAGACCACTTACTCGAATTTTTCCACTTGACACTACAGATTACCAAGGAGAATGGTAATGTTTTAGTGAACATCAAAAAGGTGTTATTATTTAATAGCCTAATATATTTTAATAGCCTAATATATTAATATAAACGTATCTGTAAATTTAATATTACATTTTAAAAAGTAATTTGTATATATGAAAATAGACTATATCCATGTTTGTATTGAAACATACATATAAAACTATACTAAGAGTTTGTGTCACCCCAAAATTAACACAAAATAATGAATGAAAAATTATTTATTATGTACTTATTATATATCAAGCATTGTGGTAAGGGTTGGGAATGCAAATATTAAAATAGTAGAGTTCCTGTCCCCAAGAGCTAGCTATCAAAAACAGAAAGACAATGTATTGAGAGAAATAGTGACAAGAAAAAGGTGTTTTAATTATGGAAGTTTCAAGGATGTTACATAAAGTCATAAAAAATTAATTAGATTTGCTTAATGTTGATTCCATTATTGTTTTGATCATCAGAGCTAGAAAATATAGTTGTGGGAATAGGAAATAAGAGCCTTTGTTATGGCATGAAAATAGTCAGAGAACAGCATTCCAGGTTATTTTAGATGTAGAGATCATAGACCTATAAGGAGCCCAATACCTCACAGCCAGAGTGAAAGTGCTACCTCTTTCAGAACTGAGGTTGGAGAGAATTGGAATGTCATGGAGATGTTTGTTGTTCTATATAAATTAAAAGTTTGAAATTCTAGAAAGTTGTCTATAGCACTGAAGTATGTTTTTGGATAAGTACATATTTTTAATACTCTTGAGGTTTTGATAATTTTATTTTTTTATTCATTCTTCTCTATCCCAAACACCATACAAATTTTTCTTGAACTAGAGTTGACTAGATTTCTACTACTCATAATGAAATCACCTATTTCTAGCAACAGTCCCATTAGTTCACACAATACCTTCCTGAATTATTAGTGAAAATTAATATTATCTCTATTGCTAATTTAGGACAACAGTCTATGAATAAATAGAAAGCTGTACATTGACAATTAAGGATTAATTGATTGTTCTTTAAGCACTAGAAATATTTATAGTTCAAGCTTAATAATAATTTCTTTTAGGGGCTCATGGGGAGAAAGAATAAATACAGGAAAGGAAAATGGTCCCAAAAGTAAGACTGTCAAAAACATATGGTAATGTTAAAAAATGTCCCATCCTATAGGAAATTATCTCAAAATTTAAGTTTGATACTTATATGCAGGTGGAGACCTTTAATAATAGAAATCACCTACTATGGCAAAACCTTAGTTGTACCCACCTACCCTGACTCTATCACATAATTTGAGAATATTTCGTAATGAAATCTGAGAATATGGAAGTCAAAATGACAGTAAATAGAGAGCTAGCATCATAGATAAATCTGGATTCAAGTAAGATTTTTGACATATTTTGGCTACATGACTTCTGACAAGAGAGTTTTCCTCTAACCTTCCCAACTACTTACCTGCAATGATTATGTTCCATATACTAATGAAACCTAGGTATGATTTGATAAAAAAAATTAAAAAAATATATTTTGTCATTCTTTCCATCAAGACTTGGATATAAGGCTTAGAAATATAAAAATGTATACTTATTTGAGTGATTATAATCAATGTAAAATACATTAGCTATTCTTAACCATTATTAATCATTAATGTAAACAAACACAAAATTTTTATATTTCAACATAAGTGCATGTCTTTGCCTTAGAATGTACTTTTTATACATAATGATTACAAAAGGGCACACGCTGCTATGTATTTTCCCCCTCCTTTGGAACAATTATTCATGATAAACTCATATCTGGTTTCTCAGGCAGAAAATATTTTAGTCATGAATCATGTTCTTTTAGCAGTCAAATTGTCCTACAATGATATATGTGCTAATTGATATATAAACCTATGAATTTATCATCTTTAAACACTATTACTAGGCCTGCATTTCCAAGGTGAACACAGAGGGCAAAATCCTTGGTGTAAAAAGCATCTCCCAGGGGCCATTTCTATTATGGATTGCTTCTAGATTACTTGACCACAGATGGGTATTTCATTTTGATGAAGTGTTACAAAGTTAGAACAGGATTTACCTACAAATTCAAATGAATGAGATTTGTAAGGGGATCTGTCTATATTTAGAAGATTATAGAATGTAGAGATCTTAGCAATCATGGTGTATGAGTCATGGAGTCGCTCATATTGCAAATGAGTAAGCTTAGTCTCAGAGATAAGGCACCAATCCAAAGTCACACAAGTAATAAATAGCACATAGAGGGGTTGAATGGGGATCTTTTGTTTCTAAACTTCCTAGTCTTTTTATTATATGAAACCAAAATGTTAAAGAGAAGATATTTGAAGAGAGGTATCTTCCTTTCCTTCTAAAGAATTCAATTTTTGCTCAAATATGGTAGCCTTTTTTTTAAAAGAAATTTCCCCCACCCAGAGGCCACCCATGATATTAGCCTAAATGCTGAGCAACATCCAAAGAGAAAGTCACTTTTAACCTTTAATTAGGTTCTTTATCTAAAGTAAGTTAATAAATCAATTCACAGTGATGTTAGTTTTTTCTGCAATGCAGTCTATGGATTTAAACAGTGTAGCATAGTGAGTAGAAAGCTAACCTAGTGTCAAGAATATCTTCAAGTCCTACTTCCAGAGAAAGAGCAAATATACAACCCTGAGAAAGTAATTTTAACTTCTCAATTCCATGTGTAATTTTAAAATATCATTAATTTTAAAATATCATAATCATTTAAAATCATTAAAACGATTTTAAAAATGGTTTATTGTAGATCATCAGGAAAAATTAGAATGGTAGAATTTGTGTTATATTGTCAATCACTTAATTAATAAGTCATTTATTTAACAAGTACTGTACTAGGCTCCTACCTATCTTATTATTGCGTCTCTGTCTCCTTTGTTGTATTCTCCTACAGATGATACCCTGTAATGGTAGATATACCTTAGGGCTCTGTACTGGGCTCTCTTCTCTTCTCCCTCTATACTACTTCAATTGGTTATGTCATTAGCTCCAATGAATTTAATTGTTACCTCTAGGCTGATGATTCTCAAATCTACTTTTCATTCCCCACTCTCTGCTGACCTCCAATTTCACATCTATAACTGCCTTTCAGCTATCTCAAACTGTACATACAGTAGACACATGAAACTCAGTATGTCTAAAATATAACTCATTATCTTTCACCTTAAACCCTCCCCACTTCCTCCCTTTCCTATTACTATAGAAAACAACACCATCCTCCCAGTCTCATAGGCTTATGTAATGGTAATGGGGATTTGAAGATCTTCCCTGCCCTTTGTAATGACAAGCAAACAAGTACTTAGTACCTTGTTTCAATTGAGCCTTGTTTCTGATTTTATTAAGTCTTTGTTAAGAAGCAGAACTTGTGAAATCCACAGTGGGAGGGACTTGCCAAAGACAGGAACAGGGAAGAGCTAATGACCAGATAAAAAACTGAGCACAAGCTGAGAGAGAGCCAGAACTGCTGGGAGCAAGCAGCATGGAGGCTGAGCAGCTAGCATGAGTTATAGAGTGGCATTCTTGCTTAAGGGAGCCTGTTTTGTTTTGAAGGCCTGATGGAGGAAAGGTTTGGGGAGGCTTGGGAAAGTTGTTGTTCACTCCATTGGTTATATGTACCAACTTCGTGGTTACTATGATGAATTTGGCTTTCTGGTTTGAGGATTTGGTTTTCTGGTATTTGAATAAATGTTTTGATTCTACCTTTATGTGGAGAGCCTGTTACCTTTTGTGATTCACAACTACATCAGCATATTCATAGCTGCTGTGGGTGCTGGGAGTATCACATTGGTGTTATAGCTTACAAGCCAAGAGTCATCCTAGATTCCTCACAGTCTCTTATCTCCCACATCTGAGATATTCCCAAAATGTCATCATCTTTGAAATATTCCCATTTCCTCTTCTAACACTACCAGCATATTAGTGTAGACCTTGGGTCTGGACTACTGAAATATCTGCTAATAAGTCTAGCTGACTGAAGACTCTCCTCACTCCAATCCATTCTCCATTCATCCATTAAAATGATTTTCTTAAAAGCAGGTCTAATCATATCATCCCCCAGTCCCCCTGCCTGACTCAGTAAAATTCAGTGGCTTCCTATTATCTCCAAAACTGAATATAGAATATTCTTTTTGACATTCAAAGCCCTTCATAATGTAGCTGTCTCCTACATTTCCAGTCTTCTTAAACTTTACTCCAGAACACATACTATTCAAACCAATGATAAGGTTTTCCAGGGTATTCCATGAATAAGAAACTCCATCTCTTGCCTATGGGCATTTTCTCTGACTATCTCTCATACCTAAATTAATCTTCCTTCTCCACTGTACTTATTGATATCCTTGGTTTCTTTAAGCACCAACTAAAGCCTACCTTCTAAAGGAAACCTTCCTTAGTCCCTTTTAATTTCAGTGGTTTTCTTCATTTAATTATTTCCTAATTATCAAATATATGTATATATACCTATATACATATATTTGCACATACATAGACATATACATACATACACACAAATACATATACACACATGGGTGTATACACAGATACACATGTATAGGTATGTATGAGTATATCTATATGTATGTATACATGTGTGTGTATATATACATATACATACACATATGCATGTATGTGTGTCTATAGTTTGAGTGTTGTCTCCATTAGATTGTAATTTCTTTGAAGTGGGAACTGTTTTTTTTAATTTTTATTTTTGTTTCATTAACACAGTCCCTGACTCATATTAAGCATTTAATACATGTTTATTAATTGGTTAGATAAAAGTACAGAGAATTGAATAATTCCTATTCACAAAGTTCCAACATTTTTGCCATGAAGATGCATGGGATATTCTTACATCATGATGAAAACTTAGAGTAGGATTTCATTGTAAGTGGGAGGTTGGAAAGGATTGAAAATGGAGAATGATTGAATAGGTTTGAAAGAAGTACAGAATTGGGGCAGCTAGGTGGCAGAGTGAATAGAGCACCAGCCCTGGAGGCAGGAGTTCAAATGCGGCCTCAGACACTTAACACAAAAAACTAACCATGTGACCTTGGGCTTAACCCACGCTTAACCCCAATTGCCCTCCAAAAAGCAAAATAATTAAATAAAAAATAAGAAGTACAGGGATACCATGAGCTATAAGTGAAATATGGGTAGGTGATAGCATTTTGTTTAAAGATTGTGACCCATGTGAGTATAGCAATCATCTATCCTAGTTCAAGAAAAATAATGTTCAATGACTACAACTGTCCAAAAGTGGAATGTGTTCTTGTAAAGGATAGTGAGTACCCTATTCTGAAGGCTTTTAAGCAGAGGCTCAGTAATTAGCATATTTTTGAAGAGCACTTCTTTCTGAAGTTTATTGGAGTTTATGCCTTGTGTAATAAATCTGGTCAAGCAGATAAAGATCTTTTAGAAAAGACAGCAACATGAAATACTTTGATATTTACTGGATTTGTGACCATACACAAGTCATTTAAAATTCTGAGCCTTAGATTTATTTTCTGTAAAATGAGAAGGTGACAATAGAAAGCCTCTAATGTGCATTCTAGGTCCAGATACATGAGGGTATTACCTTTTAGTCTATTTTATAGAGATAATAATGCCTAATTATCTACCTCTCAGGGATACTGCACTACTCAAATTAGATAATGTATATAAAACTTAATAAACCAAGGAGTGCAGTATTAATAACAGCTATTATTATAGCTGATTGTTTGTTATAAGATCCTTAAGAACAAACATATTATAGTGTGTGTCCTATTTTAATCTCCAGAATTTCATAGATATAGAAAGAAATAGTACCATTCATTGAGGAAAAATCACTGGGTATGGAGTAATATGGTCTGGGTCCAATTCTCAGTTCTTCTACATGCTAACTGTGAGAACCAAAGAAATCCTTATCCTTGTTTGTCTATTCCCTTATGTGTAAAATGAAGGGATTGAGTAAGATAACTTGCACAGTCTCTTCCAGCTCTAAATGAGTGATTTTAATAACTCAAATAAGCCAGGTAACAGGAATTATTCTTGGTTTAGTGCAGAAATCCATGTCATGTTAAAAGGACTATTCTTTGAATAGATTTTACTTCAAAAATAAATTAGCTCAGAACCAATTTTAATACCAGAAGTAATAATGATCCTAATATTTAAACAGAAATATGAGAGGTTATTTCTTTTTCTTACTGTCTGTGCCACTTTGGAAAACCACCTAACTTTTCTCAGTGCTATCTCTCCCATCTGCTAATTAAGAGACTTGCACTAGATTATCTCTACAATCTTTCATTCCTAAATTCTATAGTTTCTACAACAGCGCAAAACAGATTTTTGAGTTGTAGAAGGGCTTTGTATCCTATGAATTGCATCTAAAGCTCATTATTATTCTTTTATATGGGATATAGTGGCTTTTGTTTGTTTTGTGTTTCTTTCCTATTGCTGCAAAAAGAACATTTAACAGCTTGGTGTTTAATGAAAATGAAAGATTTTTTAAAGTCAAAAATAAATAAATTGCAGTACTTACTCAGAGCTTCAACAGCTGTGTTATGATATTTACAACCACAGATGTGAGATGTTTCCAGATTGAAACAAGGGTGTCAGTCTTCAGTTTCCTAGAGGGGAAAATATCCGTACATTCTGATGAGTTTGAATGCCAGTTTCATGGTTCTTCAGTTAGTGTACACATACAATTGTAAAGATTAAATGAAAGATCCTTGTATTATGCCATTCAATTCTGTTTTTAGAATTTACTTCCTATTTTTAAATTGAGGTAGTATTGGCATAGTAAATAAAGAGCTAAGTCTGAAATCAGACAGATGTGAGTTCGTCTTTCTCTGACACATACTGATTGTGTGACACTGACCAAATCACTCAACATCTCAGAGAGGACCTCAAGCAACTCTCTAAGATTATGTTACAGAGCAGGTGCCAATTTGGAATGATGGATGTAATTTCTGCACCAGGAAAATCATAGGTCTATAATAATATTCATAACTAAAAAGATAAAGATGATGATACTATTAAACTAAAAAAAAAACCCAAACTGTTATCATAGATGCTATAAATAAAGAGACACAAGTTAAGGATTCTAGATATACTTGACTCAAATAAAATCAAGTCAACTGGCACTTATTGAGTATCCACAAGTTACCAAGCACTGTGGCAAGCACCAAGGGTATGAAGAAAGGTAAAAAAACATATTCTTCTCTCAACTAACTCCAAGTCAAAAATGGGTAGGAAATATGCAAGCAACTCTGTACAAACACAATATAAGAATTAGGGATTTATCTAGGGTGAAGACACATAGATTAAGGAGAATTGAAAAAGGCTCTTGAAGAAGATGAAACTTTAGGTGATACTTGAAGGAAGCAAGGGAAACTATGAAGAGGATGAGATGAGGAAAAGATAATTCCAGTCATGGGAGAAAACTAGTGAAAACGTCCGGGGTCAGCAGATGTTTCTTGTGTGAAGAATAGCAAAGAAGTCAGTATCATTGAGTTACAGAATACATATAAAGAAGTAAAGTGTAAGGAAATTGGAGTGGTTGCAAAATGTGATGTTATAAAGGACTTTAAAAGCCAAATAGACAATTTTATTTATTTTATTTTTTTAACTTGCTCAAGGTTACACAGCCAGTTATTTCTGGGTGTGGTGCTCAGTATCTGAGCCTGGATTTGATCCCCCAGGTCATCCTGACACTGGGGCTGGTGCTCTTGCTCACTGAGCCACATGGCCACCCCTAAGCAATTGGGGTTAAGTAACTTGCTCAAGGTTACACGGCCAGGTGTTTCTGGGTGGGCAATAAGTGTCTGAGCCCGGATTCGATCCACATGTCATCCTGACACTGGAGCCGGTGCTTTTACTCGCTGTGCTACCTGGCTGCCCCTAGACAATTTTATTTTAATCCTTAATGTAGCAAGGAGCTGCTGGGGTTTATAGGATGAGTAGATGATATGATAAGGTTTGTGCTTTAGGAAGATAAATTTTCCTGAGGGGTGGATGAATTGCAGTGGGTAGAGACTTGAGTAGAGAAGGCCAACAAATAGGATAATGAAATAATTAAGGTCTGAGTTGATAATGATCTGCGATTGAGTAGTGGTAGTGAAAGAGGGAAAAAGGGGTACATACAACAAATGTTGTGAAGGTAGAAATGACAGGACATGACTAATGATTGGATATGGTATGGAAGGGGATGAGTTCCAATCCCAAGTTTCTGGGAGAATAAGAGCATTGTCACTAGTGATAGGGATATTAAGTCTAGGCCTAATTTTTTTTTTCAGAAATCAGGTTTTTTTTTTTCAAATTCCCTCAATTTACAAATGAGGAATCTGAGCCCCAAAGAAATTAAGTGATTTTCCCAAAGTCACTTGCATAGGTATTATTCATGAGTTATCAAAATTAGGACATAGGTCTTCTGACTCCAAAGCCAATTGTGTCCTGTCTCAAATTTTAACTTACGTTAACTTATAACTGCGCCACCTACATTGACTCTTTACATGTGTTCTGTAACCTATGCACATTATGATTTATTCACATTTACTTTCCAATATTCAGAAATAAAAATAGGTTTGATATATTTTATAAAGAATCAATCATTTTGGCAATTTTAAAGAAGAAAAGAAGAAACTAATTCCACATGAAAACAGGAAAATAAGAAATATTCCTACCTTGACTATTAATGTTGCTTGTTTGGGCCCTAATATTACATAAACTAATTGATGGCAGGAATAGTTGGAGTAGATTGAGTTTGGGTTACATCTATTGAAGAATTCTGCAATTTCTCAAAGGCAAACAATCCAATCCACTCTGTCCCCATTAAATTTTGGTCCTGACACATTGCTCATTTGCAGAAACTATATGCCAAGATATGTATGCATATGTTTGTGTTTACATATCTCTCTCCAAATTAGATTTCATGTAGGATCTCCTCTATGACAGTGATAAATAACTTTGAAGAAGCATACATTTCTCTGTTTTGTTCCTTAATAATAACCAATGATTATTTATTAATCATTTGCTCCATGACTGGGAAGCTAGATTGTATAGTAGATAGAACACCAGACCTGGAGTTAAAATCCAGCCTCAGATACTTACTAAATATATGACCCTGAGTAAATCACTTAACCCTGTTGCCTCAGTTTCCTCTTCATTAAAATGATCTGGAGTACTAAATGACAAAACACTTAAATACCTTTGCAAAAAAAAAAACAGAATCACAGATTCAGAAATGAATGAAACAAATGAAACTTTCTTTTTAACAAACAGTGTTCTTTATTCAAGGCAAACAAAGCAAGAGAAAACAATAGTCCCTGACCTCAAAGGTTCTATATTCCAATGGGAGAGACAACATATCTATGAATAAATCCATGCAAAATACATACAGAGTAAATAACAGGTAAATTTAGAGCATAAATTAGAAAGACAATTGAACGCTTTCATAAAAGATGATGCTTTAATTGAGTCTTGAAGAATGCTAGGAGTTCTAATAGGCAGTGGTGAGAATGAAGGTCATTCCAGGCATGGGATCATTCTGTTAAAGATATATGGATGAGGACCGAAATGTGGCATGTGAAGAAAAGTAAGTAGTCCAATGTGTCAGAATGATAATACTGCATGTAAGATAACTGGAAAGGCAGGAATATAGGATTTTTTGTCCTGTTTTTTTGGAGGGCAATTGGGGTTAAGTGACTTGCCCAGGGTCACACAGCTAGTTTTTGTGTTCACAGCTAGTTTTTGTGTTAAGTGTCTGAGGTCAGATTTGAACTCAGGTCCTCCTGACTCCAGGATCGGTGCTCTATTCACTACACCACCTAGCCACCCCAGGAATCTAGGATTTGAAGAGATTTAAATGCCAAGCAAAAGCATTTATATTTGACTGTTTAAGTAATGAGAGTTACTTGGTTTAATATGAATACACTAATGATTTAATATGAAGTCACAATTAGTTTATATGGTGATGCCTACAATTTAGTTGCTGTATGGAAAAGAGAGTGTCATTGACTGAATGCTTCAATTAAGAAGATAGTTATTGTTATAGTCCATTGTAAAAGTGATGAACTATGAGGGTGGATGAGTGAAGAAAAGGGGATATATGTGAAGTGATATAGTGGTAGAATCAACAAAATTAAGCAATTGATTGGAAATGTAGGATAAGAGAAAGTGAGGGGTTGAAAATGATGAATACAGAGTGATGACAGAAAACCTCAGTGACTAGGAAGATGGTGGTGCTTTCAACATTGATAGGGAAGTTCCAAAAATGACATATTGTGGGGAGGTAGGATAATGAGTTCCATTTTGAACAGGCTGAGTTTTGATGTTTATAGGCCGTACATTTGGCAATGTTATTAAGACTGGAATTGATGAAATGACAAAAACTAGATTTTGAGGATATATATTTTTCCTCTGAATTGTTCAGAAGCTATTATGATTGAATTAAATAAGATACATATCATATTAAAGATATTCATAACATAGGATAAGGATGCATATATTTCAATCACTATTATGCATCCTAACACATTCAGCATAGGTATTTCAGAATATAGAAATTAAAAAGACAATTTTCTAAATCACATGTATATCATCAAAGTGAAGTTGGTTATAATTTATAGAATCCTTTTTTATAAATCCATGTGTTATGATGATAAGAGATTACAAAATTTACAAAAGCTAATAGATTTTTGGAGTATGACAACATTTTGTATACTAAAGAAGAAAAATATGTATTAAAGTGTGTGGATATTTGTTAATGTGTGAGCATTCTATGTTATATGCATCAATATTCACACCTATCACTTATTTTTAGTTTAATAAGAAAGACTTTAAAGAAGTGTTATGGCATCTAGGCAGTGTAATGGCTAGAGGGATTCATTTGTAAGTCCTGAGATTAAATAAAAATCACTTAAAGACTGGCTGCCTCAGTTTCTTCATTTGTAAGATGAGAATAATTGTGCTTTCCTACAGAATTACAATAAAATTCAAATAAGATGATATGAAAATATAATATGTCCCTTTGCAAAATATTGATACACAAATATTAGCAGTGTCAATTATAGCAGCAGCAGCAATAGTAGTAGTAGCAAAATAAAGAAAGAATTAAATTTCATAAGCATTTATTAAGAATCTACTATGATCAATTAAATTGATGAAGACATAAAGTAAACACAAATGTGTAGTTCCTCTCAAGGTCTTTTGGAGGAAAGAAAAGAAAGGATTCATATCATGGCTAGGTGGTGCAGTGAATGTCTCTGGAGTCAGGAGGACTTGAGTTCAAATCTGGCCTCAGACACTTAACACTTACTAGCCATGTGACTTTGGGCAAGTCACTTAACCCCAATTGCCCTGGATTCCCAATTCCAAAAAAGCAAAAAATAAACAAAACAAAAAAGAAAGAGAATTCATATGCACAAATAAACATAATAAGTATTTCGAGAACAGATTAGGTAGTCATTAATATGTTTTTTTATATTATTAATATACAACTATGTGTCAAGCCCTATGTTTATTAAAAAAAAATACAAAGAGCCAAAAGGTAGTGCCTACCCTCTGGGAGATTACAATTTAATGGTGGAGAAAATAGCTGTCTACTTCTTAGGAATCCAATTAACTCTATTATGGGCAATATATGGTTGTAGCAATTTGTCTTGATAGTCACACCTTCATTCTTTGGCATTATTTTTGCACACAGGAATGTTGTCAAGCATCTCAATTACCCTGTATGGGTGTAATGGTAATATAATTTGAATTTGAAGACCTCTTTTTGTATTGGCAAGTAAGCAGGTACTTAGCACTTAGTAATTAATCAAACCTCTGTGAAAGAAACAGAAGGTATGAAACCCTGTTCCTGACATAACAGGAAGGGGTTGGCTGAAACAGGAAATAGCTAATACTGTGTGTATATAAGGACAAACCCCAGAGAGGAAGAGGAAGAATTTGTTGGGACCTGCATTTGAAGGCAAAGCAGCTACAGAAGAGAAATGAGAATCGAGAACTGAGTCAGAATTTCCTGAGAACTTGCGGTGGTGAAGCTTCTTCTGAGGAGGAACCCAGGAGCCCCCTCCCCCCAGGCTGGATAAAGTGATTATAATTTTTTGAACAAGCTGCTGAAGACTGAGGAAGCATGACCTGGATTCATGAACTTTTTCTGTTTGTTACTTGGTTGAGCCTTGAATTCCCTGGAGTAGAAATTGTGAAGGATTTGAGATGGATTGGACTCTGTGAACTTCAGTAGGACCTACGCTGAGAACTGAACAAGGAACTGAGAGCTTTCTGCCATTGAACCCAGGTGACAATCTGATGAATCCAGGTAGAGTCTAGGACCATGGAGAGGGATCCAGGGAATCTGAGAACAGGCTTAAGTCAAGAAGAAAAGACCTCTCCATGGGTACTGAATAATGATGAAATTGTAGTTTACTAGTGACCTAAGGGTGGAGGGCTTGTGTATTTTCTAATGATTGCACTTAGTGATTAATGATACTTAGTAATTGATTGCTGAATAAGTGCCTGATTGAGTTAATTTAGTGTGCCCCATGAGTGAAAGACTTTGTTGTACTTTGAGATGATTGCTCTTTGTTCTAAGTATCCCTGCCCACTTTGGGGAAACTATGTGGCTATTTTAATGATAAGCTCTTGTAAATACCATACTGTGATTTTATGTGATAATTTGTAATATTGTGAAAGTTATTCCTTGATTTTCTCTGATTGTTTTGCTTTGATTTGTTATGGAATAAATAAGGTGTTCACTATACTGTGTAATCAGAAGCTTAAAAGCTATTCACAGTAGCATTTTTCTGGGAAGGTGCTCCTGCATGGCATTACAATGGGTTAGCTTTCTAATGGTCAGCTAATTTGTGAGTTGGTTGAATGAAGATAGCAGTCTTATTCTTTTCATCTTCAAACATAGGAATCTAGCAGAATCCCTGACACAAAACCAAGACTGGAAAGCACTGGCTGCCTAGCAGATATGACAGGATCTCTTTTATCCATGGCATAGGGAATTTGTCTACTTTAGTGCTTTAATTAAAATTTTGGTAATTGACAAATCCTAATCTTTCAATTTTTCTTAAGCAATACCATTATGGGTAATGTATAAGAGGTGCTACATACTGTGAAGATGGCATTAGTCAGCATTCTTTAAGATAGTTTATGAGACTCGTTATTTGTATCATCCAATATTTCTTTCTTTTTTTTTTTTTAAGGAATTGGGGTTAAGCAAATTGCTCAAGGTTACACGGCCAGTTATTTTGTGTGGGTGCTAAATATCTAAAATGAAACCAATCCTGGGTCTCCCAAATCCAGGGCAGGCAGTCTTACACACTGTGCCACCTGGCCGCGCTCATCCAATATTTCTTGAAAGATGAAATCACAGAGGGGACATTTTAAAAAATTATCTAATGAGTATAATATCAAGGAAGATATAAACCAGCCAGATAGGTTATTTAAAAATAATTCTTTGCCAATATAATGAAAGATATCTCGAAACATAATATTGAGACAAAAGAATTAATCTCTATAGAACATCAAGGATTCCAGATGTCACCAATTATATCAAATCCAAGAATATTACATGGCTTGTTCAAAATAACTGATGTTCCTATGAAAGATATGATCTAGAATTGTATAGAGGGGTAAATATTAAATATCTGTATACATAAATGACCATATATCCTCTATTCTATATTTTTTTTCATTTTTTATTAATTTGTTTGTTTCCTTTTAGTTTACAGGATTCAATTCCACAAATCCTTGAGTTTCACATTTTGTCCCCCTTCCCCCACCCCACCCCCAAGGCGGCATATAGTCAAGTATAGGATCTGTAGTCAGGTAATAATAATGGATTGTACCAGCTGGAATTAAAATGGTAAAGAGGACATAAAACCAAATAAGAGAAGGAAAAAGATCAGGTATTTTTCTTCCATATGTGTATAAACTTAGTTCTTTCTAGTTCTTTCTCTGGATGCACATATTTCTCTCCATCATGAGTCTTTTGGGATTGACTTATATCACTGCATTGCTGAGAAGAGTCCAGTCTATCAAAGTTGGTCATCACACATACGTTGTGTCTGTAATTGTGTACAATTTTCTCCTGGTTCTACTCTTCTCACTCAGCATCAGTTTTTTTTTTAAGCCTCTCCAGGTAAATATGAATACTGCCTCCTCCTCGTTTCTTATAGGACAATAGTATTCCATAACATGCATATACCACAACTTGTTCAGCCATTCCCCAATTGATGGGCACCCCCTTAATTTTCAATTCTTTGTTGCCACAGAAAGAGCTGCTATAAACATATTTGTACATATGGGTCTTTCACTCATTTCTATGATCTCTTTGGGATATAACCCTAGGAGTGGTATTGCTGGATCAAAGGGTATGAAAGTATTTATAGACCTTTGGGAATAATTCCAGTTTGATCTCCAGAAAGGCTGGATCAGTTCACAAGTCCACCAGCAATGCATTAGTGTTGCAATTTGCCCACATCCTCTCCAGCATTTGTCATTTTCCTGATTTGTCATCTTAGCCAATCTGACTGGTGAGATTTGGTATCACAGAGTTGTTTTGATTTGCATTTCTCTAATCAATACTGAATTAGAGCATTTCTACATGTGCTTATAGCTAGCTTTCATTTCTTTCTCTGAAAAATGCCTGTTCATATCATTTGACCATTTATCAATTGGGGAATGATTTGTATTCTTATAAATTTTACCCAATTCTCTGTATATTTTAGAAATGAGTCCTTTTTCAGAGACATAGGTTGTAAAGATTCTTTCCCAATTTCCCACCTCCCTCTTAATCTTGGTTACATTGGCTTTGTTTGTACAGAAACTTTTCAATTCCATGTAGTCAAAATTATCCATTTTACATTTTATAATGTTCTCTAATTCTTGTTTATTCATAAAGTCTTTCCCTCTCCATAAGTCTGATAGGTAAACTATTTCTGGTTTTAGAAGACTGCTTACAGTATCAAAATTTATACCTAGGTCATGCACCCATTTAGACATGATTTTGGTATAAGGTGTTAGATAATGGTATATGCCCATTTTCTGCCATACTGTATTCCAGTTTTCCCAGCAGTTTTTGTCAAATAGTGAGTTCTTATCCCAAAAACCAGGGTCTGGAGGTTTATAAAACAATAGATTACTATAGACATTGACTTCTGAATCTCATGTGCCTAATCTATTCCTTTGATCCACTCCTCTATTCCTCAGCCAGTACCAAGTAGTTTTGATAACTGCTGCTTTATAATACAGATTGAAATATGGTATGGCTATTCCGCCTTCCCTACCTTTTCTTTTCATTAATTCCCTTGGTATTCTGGACCATTTATTCTTCCAAATGAATTTTGTTACTTTTGTTTCTAGCTCTATAAAGTAGCTTTTTGGTAAATTAATTGGTATGGCACTAAATATATGATTTAATTTAGGTAAAATTGTCATTTTTCTATTAGGTCGACCCAGACACGAGCAGTTAATATTTTTCCAATTAGTTAGATCTGACTTTATTTATGTGAAAAGTATTTTGTAGTTATGATCATGCAGGACCTGAGTTTGTTTTGGCAGGTAGATTCCCAAATATTTTATAATGTCTACAGTAACTTTAAATGGGATTTCTCTTTCTATCACTTGTTGTTGAATTTCATTGGAAATATATAGAAATGCCGAGGATTTATGTGGGTATATTTTATATCCTACAACTTTGCCAATTTTATTTATTGTCTCAATAGTTTTTTACTTGATTCTCTAAGATTCCCTAAGTATATCCTCATATTATCTGAAAAGAGTGATAGCTTGGGTGCTTCTTTGCCTAACTTGATTCATTTGATTTCTTTTTCTTCTCTAATTGCTACTGTAAGATTTCTAGTACCAGATTGAATAAGAGGGGTGATAGTGGACACCTTTGTTTCACCCCTGATCTTATAGGAAATGCTTCCAGCTTCTCCAAATTACATATAATACTTGCTGATGGCTTTAAATAGATGCTATCTATTACTTTAAGGAAGTCTCCATTTATTCCTATACTTTCTAATGTTTTTAATAGGAATGGCTTTTGTATTTTGTCAAAAGCCTTTTCTGCATCTATTGAGATGATCATGTGGTTTCTGCTAGTTTTGTTGTTGATATGAAGTACTGATAGCTTTCCTAATATTAAACTTTCTTTCATTCCTGGAATAAATCCTACCTCATCAAAGAGTATTATTCTTGAGATAAGTTGCTGTAGTCTTTTTGCTAGTATATTATTTAGAATTTTTGCATCTATATTCATGAGGGAGATTGTTCTATAATTTTCTTTCTCTGTTTTATCTCTTCCTAATTTAGGTATCAGTACCATATTTGTGTCCTAAAAAGAATTTGATAGGATTCCTTCTTCACTAATTTCCACAAATAGTTTATAGAGTATTGTAATCAATTGTTCTTTGAATGTTGGTAGAATTCACTAGTGAATCCATCTGGCGCTGGAGATTTTTTCCTAGGGAGCTGACTGATGGCTTGTTCAATTTCTTTTTCTGAGATGGGATTATTTAATTTACTTCCTCTTCAGTTAATCTGTGCAACTTGTATGTTTGTAAATATTCATCCATTTTCCTAAGATTGTCAAATTTATGTGCATAAAATTGGGAAAAATAATTCCTAATTATTGTTTTGATTTCCTCTTCATTGAAGGTAGATTCACCCTTTTCATTTTTGATACTCATAATTTGGTATTCTTCTTTCTTTTTTATCATATTGACTATGGGTCTACAAATTGTGTTGGTCTTTTTTCATAAAACCAGCTCTTGGTTTTATTTATTAATTCAATGGTTTTCTTAATTTCAATTTTATTAATCTCTCCTTTTGTCTTCAAAATTTCTAATTTAGTGTTTAATTGGGGATTTTGAATTTGTTCTTTTTCTAGGTTCTTTAATTGCATGCCCAATTCATTGAGCTCCCTTTTCTCTAATTTAATCATGAATGCACTCAGGGATATAAAACTTCCCCTAAGAACTGCCTTTAATGGATCCCACAGATTTTGGTATGGTGTCTCATTATTATCATTCTCTTGAATGAAATTACTGATTGTTTCTATAATTTCTTGTTTGACCCACTCATTCTTTCGGATTAAAATGTTTAATTTCCAATTCGTTTTTAGTCTGTCATTCCCTGGCCCTTTATTGCATATAATTTTTATTGCATCATGATCTGAGAAGGATGCATTTAATATTTCTGCCTTACTGCATAAAATTGTGAGCATTTTATGCCCTAGGACATGGTCAGTTTTTGAGTATGTGCCATGAACCTCTGAGAGGAAAGTATATTACTTTTTATCCCCATTCAGTTTTCTCCAGAGATCTATCATATCTATCCTCTCTAAAATCCTGTTCACCTCCTTAACTTCTTTCTTGTTTATTTTGAGGTTGGATTTATCAAGTTCAGAGAGGGGGAGATTAAGGTCTCCCACTAGTATAGTTTTGCTATCTATTTCTTCCTCTAATTCCTTTACCTTATCCTCTAGGAATTTGGATGCTATACCACTTGGTGCATATATGTTAAGTAATAATATTGCTTCATTCTCTATGGTGCCTTTTAAGAGGTTATAGTTTCCTTCCTTATCTCTTTTAATTAGGTCAATTTTTGCTTTTGCTTCATCTGAGATAAGGATTGCTACCCCTGCTTGTTTTTACTTTCGCTGAAGCATGATATATTTTATTCCAACCTTTTACCTTTGCCTTGTGTGTATCCCTTGTTTCAGATGTGTTTCTTGTAAACAGCATATTGTAGGATTATGATTTCTAATCCATTCTGCTATCTGTCTCTGTTTTATGGGAGAGTTCATTCTATTCACATTTACAGTTATGATTGTTATCTGTTTCTTTCCCTCCATCCTATTCCTGCCCCTGTTAATGTTCATATTTTCTCTCCCTTCTCCTTTCGCCCCTTAATAGTTTTTCTTTTGACCACCTCCTCCCACAGTGTTCCCTTTTCAGCCCCCCTCCCTTTTCCTCCCCTTTTCCCTTCCTACTTCTCTCCCTACAAACCACTCCCACCCCCTTTTCATAAACCTTTCCCCCTCCTACTGCCTGTAGGATATTTTTATACTTAATGAAGTATGCTATTTCTTCTTCGCATCAAGAGTGACAGGAACAAATCTCATGTGAAGCTCCTCCCCCTCCCCTCTTTCCCTCTAAAATGATACTTTTTGCATTTCTTCTCCATAGATTCCTATGCTTAACTGGTTGTTATTCCCTCCTTGTACCAGAACCAATGAGGGAAAAGCTCTTATGCTTCCCAACCTCCTCCCTTTTTTTCCTCTGCTATACAATTTTTATGCCTCTATGTGTGACATAATTTACCCTTTTCCAATTCAACCATTCCCTTTCTTCCATTGCAGTATCTTTGTAGCCATTAATAAAATTTTTTTAAATCGTCATTTTGTGTATTTTATAGTCATACCCTCTACTGGTCTATAACCACTTTGCTCTTATCAAAGAGCAGGGTGTGTGTGTGTGTGTGTTCTCCTTGTTTACCTTTCTAAGTCACTGTTGCATCTCATAATTGGAGGTTGAATATTCCATTGAGTTCTGGTTTTTTTTATCAAGAAGGTCTGGAACTCTGTTATATCACTGAATGACCATCTCTTTGCCTGGAAGAATATGCTCAGTCTCACTGGGTATGTGATCCTCGGTTGTAACCTGAGCTTTTTTGCCTTCTGGAAAATTGTATTCCACTGCCTCCCATCTTTCAGTGTAGAGGCTGCCAAATTCTGTGCAATCCTCACTGTGGACCCTCGGTAGTTGAATCGTTTCTTTCTGGCCGCTTGAAGTATTTTCTCTTTTGTCTGGTAGATTCGAATTTGGCCTCAACATTTTGAGGACTTTTCAGTTTGGGATCTCTTTCAGCAGGTGTCCAGTGGATTCTCTCGATTTCTATTTTACCCTCAGGTTCTAGTATCTCAGGGCAGTTTTCCTTAACATGCTCTTGGAGAATTTTGTCCAGGCTCATTTTTTCATCATAATTTTTCTGATAGGCCTATGATTCTCAGATTATCTCTCTTGGATCTCTTTTCCAGGTCAGTTATTTTTTTCTTTGAGGTATTTTACCTCTTTTACTAATTTTTTATTCTTGTTGTTTTGCTTGTCTAATTCTTGGTTCCTCATAGAATTATTTGTTTACATTTGGTTAATTCTAGCTTTTAGCACATCATTTTCCTTGGTTAATTTTTGAAGCTCCTTTTCCACATCATACACTTTTCTTTTTAGAGAGATATTTTCCTCATTATAATGTTTTTCTAATTCTCCTATTTTCGTTTTGAGGGAATTATTCATTTTGTCTTCTATCTCTCTCATTTTGTTTTCAAAGTTCCTTTTGATCTCATCTAGGAGAGGCTTAGGTGTTTGGGACCCATTCCCTGTTGAAGTTTCAGCTTTGGGTGTGGAGTCCCCATTGCCTCCCTCTGAAGTTGGTTCCTCCCACTGAAGATAGTAGGACTCCAGAGTCTTTGTCTTTGTAGTCTGCTTTCTACCCATTTTAAGGCAGGGTCCTAGCCATGCCCTTCCTCTAGGATCCCAAGCCTTTAAAGTAGAGGGTTTTGCCCTGGGTCAAGAGTTACTATGTTTTCAGGGTCAGAGGTGGGGTTTGGAGCAAGTGAGGTTCACTCTGTCATCCCAGTCTTTAGAGGTCCTGAAATGGGCTTTAAAAAAAAATTCTGGGCTATGAAGTGGTAGCCCCAGGAGTGTTTGCTGTCCAGGACAGGGGCCCCTGTATTTGCTTCTTACCTTGCTCTTTCCAGTCCCAGCGCTTTGGTGATAGGCCTGGTAGTGGACCTTGTGATTGGTGGGAAGACTTGCCCTCCAAGTTGATCAGGCCCTTCCGGGCCTGCACCTGTGTCTCTCCTTTATTCTATATTGACATAATTCTATACACGCTAGTAATGGAAATCACACATAATAAAATATAAATAAATAAATAGATAAATAATGCCCTGGCATCATATAATTGTAAGGAAAAGAAATAAATCAATAAACATAAATAAAATTTTCACTATTTACACTTGATATTATCATATGCTAAAAATCCATATATCATCAACAACGAAACATATGTATCTATGTGTACTTGATATTTGTTCCCTTGGCACACTGATAGACTGTATATTGCCATTGCCTGGGCAGTCCATTGAATCAGTCCATATATATATATATATATATATATATATATATATATATATATATATA
>NW_027187332.1:6327755-6439478 GCF_028583685.1 Petaurus breviceps papuanus | reverse complement strand
ATATATATATATATATATATATATATATATATATATATATATATATATATATATATATATATATATATATATATTGCCATATCTTGGATTGTCTCTGTGAATGTCTAGTACCAGGAATAAATAGGAGATGTAAAAGAAAGTCAAATTATTTGGAAAATTTAAACTACTTTTGTTTCTCCCTAATTTTGCTAGTTATGTAACTGAGTATGTTTTATGAATCATTCTGGATCATGATCTCAGAATTGAAGATGGTCAAAGAGGCAATATGAAAAGACATGTAGTGATTACTCAACTTGTATAGTTGGTATCATATATAACCAAAAGGCATCCTGTTTATCACTCTGGAGCCCATAAATAAGAAGATATACAGTGTATTGGTTGGAATCTTTATTTTTTTTAGTTGAGGAAATAGTAACAGATTTTATAGCATGAATATTGATGAATTCATCCAAATATTGAGGACACTGAAGTTCAGAAACAGGAAAAAAAGCAACAGGAACATCCATGAATTTGTTGTCCGATGGAAGAAGATCTGATAGTAGAACAATTCAGAAAATCTAATACTGACCAGAAGAATGTTAATTAAACTAGTCTCCTAAAATTTAGTTAGTTATAATTCTTTTGAGCACATATGTGACTCATTTTCCTCATGATTTTTAGAAAGTCTTTGGCTTTGAAGAATGGATATTGCTTCAAGGAATCTGCCAGTTCTTTTATTATTATTAGTTCTACAGAAGAAAGTTGAAGATAATTTCAATTAGTTTCTTTATTAATAATATATGGTTTTCATAATATATGTTAATATCAAGTCAAAACAGGGAAATTTTTCTTTATTTTTCTTCTGACTATAAATATATGATGTCAAAGTATTTTTTTTATTTCTTATGTGTAATTTTCATTACTAGCACTTAAAGAATTATGTTCAATAATTGTACATTGCACCACACTTTTGGGCCTTTCCAGTGTTTGCTGTTTTTTTTCCCCCTTGGCTTCATGTTTTTCTGTACCTTATTCCTTTAGTCACTCTTATACCAAAGTGGTTTTCTGATCCACAAGCTTCAAACTCACCAGAGAACCAGACCCTGGGAGACTGCTAAAGGGCCAATAATTTATCCATTTATGCAGCTTACTAAAATGGCAAACTGCTAATTTTAGATTTAAAAGATTGTATCAAATTCTGTCGTTATTACTAATAATCTTTGTGAATTTCAGTATGCTATTGAATTTTTCTGGGCTTAGGTTCCCCATTTATAATGTGATAAAGCTGGACTGTATTGACTTGTTATCTTTTTCAGTTCTAAATCTATGAAACTATTATCAATCAATGTATATATTCCTAGTAAGTGTTTATTATATGCCACGAATTGCATTAGATGCTGAGGATTCAAAGATAAAATTCTTAAAATGACCCGCATAGAAGAGATATAGGCTACACTAGCCAACGTGTTGGGACATTGGGTAAGTACAGTAGTATTAATGATCTTTAGTTTTTTGTCTGTAAGAATTAATCTGCAGAGTGTTCTTTCCCATGTCTTTTTAATATTAGTGCTATTTTATTTCACTACTGGGAATTTGTTCTTATTTATTTGACATGGTTTATATGGAGAATTGTGCCATATATTAACTCTCAGTTTATTTACTCCTACGAATTTCTCCCATTTCATTTATTCAATTTCATTTGCAGTAATTCTTTGTTTCAGTCTTGTGATAGTTTTAGCGTTACCATTTCCCCCTTTATTTCTTTGATAGTGCCATATTTAAGGAGATTATTTGGAATAGCTTAATTTGTTGTTTTTTGTTTTTGTTTTTTTGTATCTAACTCCTGTGCTTTGCTTCTGGCATTGTAGCTGATTCAGTCATTTGAAAGCATTTAATATATGTATAAACACTCTGTTATTATTATTTTCTTGTTTTATGTGTATTTATCCATTTTTCAATTATTTGGTCTTTTCATTATTTCTGTTTTGCCAGATTGTATGAGAATTCCGACTCCTTTCAATCATCTGACTCAAACATCAGTGTCATTACCTGCATGCAATTTTCCAACCCATGGGAAGGATATTACATTTACACAATTTAATTTATTCCATATTTATTTGTCTATTTAGTTTCTTCTAATCTGGAATCTCTCATCCAAATTATTAGATATTGTTTATTCACAAAGCTGAAAAGACCAGATTTTAGTAAGCAAAATCCCTTAACCTAAAGGAGTGACTTCTCTTAATCTATTTCTGGCATCAGCAAGAGGTCAAAGCAGAAAGTGTTTGGGGAGGTGGCTTTTTTGACACCTTTTAGTGCCTATCATAAGAATTACTTTAGATATAAAGTAAATTGCTTTCTAGTGTGAAGGATTTACCATTTTGAAAAGTAACTTTTGTCACCAGGACACAAAATGAACACAGTAAAACATCTTGGCTGAAGAATCAAAAAATCTGAAACAAACCGCAAAGAATCCCAAAGCAATAATACTTTTGACAATAGTTTAAAAATGTATGAAGCTGTTGCTTCTGCATAATCTCAACACCTTTTGAAGTATTACAATCAAAGAGGCACAGTACTTCCAGATTAAACATATTTTATTGATTTTTCCCTTCAATAGACTGAATGCTATTGAGGTTTCATTTGCAAAAGCCTGAAATATCTGGTTTAATGTTGAAGTTTGCCACTGTGAATGTCTCCCAAATGCACATTGATCAAGCAGCTTTATTCTTTTGATTTGTTCAGTTTCATCAAAGGAGCAGTCTGTTCACATAGGTACTGCCAAAAAAAGCATGGGTTTTTTAGGCAGGTTGTCTCAATAATAAAAAGTTAACACTAAGGTAGGTGAAAAGCTCAAAGGTGCAAAAGAAAGAAAGAATAATTTTATTTTTCTCCTCTCTTGGGATTAAGATTTTTCCCCCTCTTTAAAACAGCAAGATTTCCTTTAGAGTGGTGACATGCAAAAATGGCCTAGAAGTGAGCCATAACTAACCTTGGATAAGTCATTTGATCTTTCTGAAATTCAACTTTGTCATGTAGAAAATGGTAGTAAAAATAATTTAAATATTAATATGGTATGCTAATACATCTTGACTAAATGAAAAGAGAGACAGGATAGAATAGTGTAATGTACAATAGATTTAATGTTCCAGGACACCTGGACTCCTACATGAAAATTATAAAGTTATATATGCAATCAAGTTTAAATATACTGAAGGTGTAAATAAGAACTGTGACAATAGGAAGTGAAAAAAAAGTGATAGATATTTGGGGTTAGAATAAACAGGACTTAGAAAATAATTAAATTGGGGGGAACTGAAGAAACAAAGAATCAAAGATAAATGGAAATAATATATAAAGGACTTTGCCCACCCTAAGGAATTAAATAAATTATTTTTATCATCATTGTTGTTTGTTTGTTTTGTTGTTGTTGTATTTGATTATTTTCAGCCTAGGTGAGCTGTGCTATTATCACTGTAAATAAGGAAGTTGTAGGCAAATTTTATTTTAGGAGAGGTGAAGATACAATGAGATGTAGCCATGAGGATAATGATCAAGTGAAGTTGTATTAAAAATATGGTTCAAGACAGAAGTGGGAGCCAAGATGGCAAAGTAAAGGCAGTGTCCCAAATACGCTTTCCACAAACCACTCCAAATACCTTTTAATAATGACTCTAAACAAATTATAGATCGGCAGAACCCATAAAAAACATGAAGTCAAACAATTTTCTAGCCCAAGACAAATTGGAAGGTTGGCAGGAAAGATCTGTTGTACCAGGGTAAGAGAGGAACACAGTTCAACTCAGTCCATGTTAGTGCTGTTCAGGCCCCAGCGAACCAGCAGAAGGTATCAGGGGAAATGAATAAGTGGTAAAAGTGGTCATTTCCAGACCTCTCAATGCACAGAGGCCAAAACCAACTTAGAAAGTTAGCAATAAAAGTCTGTTGCACCTGGGTGAGAGAGGAGCACAGTTCAGTGGAGGAGGAGTCAGCACAACTCTGGTCCCAGCAAACAAGGAGGCCTTGGGAGCATTTAATCAGTGGTAGTAGCTGCTTCTGGAGTTCTCAGCCAACAGACAGTAAGGAAAGCAAACAACTTGTAAGAAGGAGATTACAGGGATCTCTTTACTAGTACTAAGGCAGGGCTGTGTTGCCTTGCCCATACTCAGATATTGGTCACAGATCTGAGTGGTAGTCCCAGGTTGAGGAAGAGGACTAGTCCACCAAACATTGTGGACACAGTGGAGCACAGCCTGTCATCATGGTTCCAGGGCAGAAAAGATTGCTTGAGGTCACTGACAGACAAAATAACAGTCCAGGAGGATAGTAAACACACTTCTCCTTAGATCATGCCACTTTGGAAGACCTAAAATCTTATAGGTCTTTAGAAGTATCTCTGAAAGCAGCTGCACAAAACCTCTGAAGCTTGGGAGAGTGAACTCTCCCCCCTGGAAGCAGAGTCCAACTTTAACAGAGAGTTAGAATTTAAGTAGTAGTTTGGGAAAATAAGCAAACAACAGAAAAAAATCCAACCATAGAAAGTTACTATGGTGGGGTGGCTAGGTGGTGCAGTGAATAGAGCAGCCCTGGAGTCAGGGGGACCTGAATTCTAATCCAATTTCAGACACTTAACACTTACTAGCCATATTACCTTGAGCATGTCACTTAACGCCAATTGCCCTGCATTTCCCCCATCAAAAAGAAAAAAAAGTTACTATGGTGATAAGGAAGATCAAAACACACTTTGAAGAAGTTTGAGTTAAAACCCCTACATTCAAAGCATCCAAGAAAAAATATTATTTGGTTTCAGACTATTTAAGAGCTTAAAAAGAATTGTAAAAATCAAGTAAGAAAGGTAGAAGAAAAATTGGGAAGTGAAATGAGAGTAATGCAAGAAAACCATGAAAAATGAATCAGTAGCTTGGTAAAGGAGACACACACACACACACACATTCTGAAGAAAATAGCCCCTTATTAAACAGACTAGGCCAAATGGTAAATGAGGAACAAAAGGGTGATGAGGAGAAGACTGCATTAAAAAGCAGGAAAAAATAAATCCTTAATAAATGGAATTGACCAAATCGAGAAGAGGATCCAAAAGCTCACCAAAGACAATAATTCCTAAAAAATTAGAATGGTCCAAATGCAATCTAATGACTTTATGAGAAATCAATAAATAATAAAAGAGAACAGAAAAAAAAAATAGAAGACAAGTCAACTATCTCATTGGAAAAAGAACTGATCTGGAAAATAGATCCAGGAGAGATAATTTTAAAATTCTTGGACTATATGAAAGCCATAATAAAAAAGAACCTAGATATTGTCTTTCAAGAAATTATCAAGAAAAACTGCCCTAATATTCTAGAACTGGAGGATAAAATATAAATTGCAAGACTACACTGATCACCTCCTGAAAGAGATCTAAAAAGAAAACTCCCAGGAATATTAAAGCCAAATTCCAAAATTCCCACGTCAAGGAGAAAACATTGCAAGCAGCCAGAAAAAATAAATTCCAGTATTATGGTGCTACAGTCAGGCTAACAAAAGATTTTACAGCTTCAACATTAAAGCATCAGAGAATTTGGAATATGATATTCCAGTGGGAGAAGGAGCTAGGGTTACAGTCAAGAATCACCTACCCACCAAAACTGAATATAATCCTTCAAGGGAAAAAAAGTGGATATTCAATGAGATAGAGTATTTTCAAGTATTCTTGATGAAAATACCAGAGCTGAATAGAAAATATGACTTTTTAATACAAGGCTCAAGAGAATCATAAAAATGAAAACTGGAAAGGGAAATCAAAAGGGACTTAATAAGGCAAAAAGGCCAATGAAGAGAAGACTGCCTTAAAAAGCAGGAAAAAAAATCCTTGATAAAAAGAATTGGCAAAATGGAAAAAGGAGTCCAAAAGCTCACTGAAGAAAATAATTCCTTAAACATTAGAATGCAAGTTAATGATTTTATGAGAAATCAATAAATAATAGAAGAAAATATTGGGAGAGTGAACCCTCCATCCTGGAAGCAGAGTCGAACTTTAACAAAGAGTTAGAAGTTAAATAGTAGTTTGGGAAAATGAGCAAACAACAGAAAAATTCTAACCTTAGAAAGTTACTATGGTGGGGCGGCTAGGTGTCACAGTAAATAGAGCATCAGCCCTGGAGTCAGGAGAACTTAAGTTCAAATCTGGCTTTAGACACTTAACACTTACTAGCTGTGTAACCTAGATAGAAGGAGTACATATAAACAAAAACCACGCAGGGTAAGGAGGAAAGTTCTACTGTTAAAATGTTAAAATTACTGAGGATGGTGAAAAAATAACCTGAAGTTGCATAAATGATTATAAGAAATATCAGAAGAGAGAGAAACATTTGGATGTTGTGACATTCTAAATAGTGGTTATTAAATGGGAAATTCATGAATCAAGACTAAGAAACAGCAACAATATATTCATCTTAACTGTGGAAGGGATTATAAGATGAGTGACAGATTTATCAATACAGCAAAGTGGAGTTAACAATAGGTTGTATTTATATAGCTCTATAAGGTTGCAAAGTAGTTCACAAACATTATCTCATTTTATACTTAACATCCCTTAGAAGGTAGGTGCTGTTTTCATGCCCAGTTTACAGATAAGGAAACTGAGTCAGACAGAAGTCAAGTGAATTGTTCAGGGTTTCATATCTAGTGTGTATGTCTCTGCTAGAATTTGAACACAGGCTTTTATGATGCCAGCTTCAACAAACTATCTTCTTTGCCCCCTAGCTTACATGTAATGTGGTATCTTCAGACAAAAATATTTGGAGAATAATAGATGTATAGAGTTTAAACAGAGATCAAAATATATGTAGTTCAAAACAACCTGACAATTTTATATTTTCTCCAATAATGTGTCAGCCAATTTTCATGTAAAGAACTTTAGAGATGAGGAGCTCACTAACCTATTTCATTTGTGTTTGGGTAAAATTGTTAGGGAATTTTCACTTTTGTTTTTGTAAATTTGCCTTTCTGAACAACAGAATTTCCATTAATGCCAGGTAACAAAACATATACAAAAAGAATGTATCAAGTTCAATGTGTAATTTGTTTTTTATCAACAAAGCTAATATTGGTGAAGGAGCACAAAAGGACAAGAATAAGGTCTAGAAAGTCTAAAGCTGTGAAGAATACAATCACGAGTAACATAAGTATAGCAAGAGAAAATTGATTTTACTTAAAGAAGCAGCACTTTGATATGAGATTGAGATGTAAGCAGGGAGGGCATATTAGTTACAAGGGAGATAGTGTAATGTGTAACAGACTTGATAGAATAAATAAATTAGCTTGGAGATTTTGATTATGTGCTTATGTGATGAGACCTCCATTATCTAGATCATGATTTGATGTTTCTAACAACCTTGAGGTAGTTTTCATAGGATTAAAAGACCAAAAGAGTAATCTCCTAGTAGTCAACCTGCAAGAAGTTTGAATATGAGATGTAAGATACATTGTCACTAGGTTATATTCAAGGTCTTCTGGAAATCTAGATAACTTTCTTACCCTGATGATTACTACAAAAAGAGGGTGGAGTGAGAATTCAGGTAGGTAAAGCAAACATAACTGTCTCCATTTTACCAATGAAGAAATTGAAAGTCAATATATTTCAAAACAGGAAGACCACATGGAAGGCAAAGATAGATCATTTTAGGGTTAATAAAGTTCTAAGCAGAGTGAAGGATCCAGGAGAGGCAATGAATATGAAAGCCATTACTGAAACTACAGCAGTAACAAAATTTACAAATAATTCCCAGGGTCTTAGATGTCTTTAAGACCTTTTATTCTGAGGTAGATTAGATGAAGCAGATTAGGCCACCCTACAGTGAATAATTTTCTAAGCTTTAAGCTCTCAGAGGTTCAGATTCTTATTTGTGAAAGCAGAATGATAACATCCTCATATCACTGTTGTGAGGGTTACAAGAGATAAAAGGTGTAAAGTTGTTTGTGAATTATGATGGGCTATACAAGTGGAAGGAAACATTTGTGTTGTTATTGTTATTAATTTTCCTCAATCTTGTTCAGTCAGAGACGTCCTCATGTTGAGTGTTAAGTTTCAATTCTATATAAATTTGGGGATTATTCCTTTTGCTACTCTTCAGAGTAATCATTCAACTCAAACGTATCTTTCAAAAACAAGAGAATTTATACAATATTTATAAAATAAATACAGTATTATAAAACCAAACAACTTTGAAAGACTCTGATCAATGCAATACTAATTTATTATTGCAGAGAGCTGATCATGGTTTATCTATTGACTGAGATGATGGATTCAAGATGAAAAATGAAGCATTTGTTTTTGAACATGGACAGCATGGGAATTTGTATTATGCACATTTGTTATAAGAATTTTGTTTTACTATTTTTACTATTAAGGGTGGGTTATATAAAGATAAAAATGAATGCTGAGTAATTTAGAAGCAAAAAGGTTATCAATGTTCATTTCACTGTCAAATGTGATGGCCTTTTATCCGTCATTTTCCTATCTTATCTCTCTGTAGTATTTGATTCTGATGATTATCAATTTCCCCTTTTTGGCTTTTTGTGACACTTCTTTTTCTTGGCTTTCCTCCTACTTGTCTGACCATTTCTCTTCATATTCTTGTTGAATTGTCATCTATTATTTCTTGCCTCATGACTGTAGGTATAGTCTTTTATTATTTTCTACAGTCTCTCACCTGGTCACCTCATTGGCTCTCATGAGTTCAATTGCCATCTCAATACAGATAGCTTCCAGATTATTTTTACCTATACATCTCTCCTAAATATCAGTGTCACACTAGTCATCCAGTAAATTAAATTTAAGTGCTAACAAACTATGTGCAACATGCGGTAGCTATTTGGCATAATAAATACAGTGCCAGCCCTGGAGTCAGGAGGATTGGAGTTGAAATTTGGCCTTAGATGTCTACTACCTGTAAAACCCTAGATAAGTCATTTAACCATGTTTACCTCAGTTTCCTCGTCTACAAAATGAACTACAGAAGGAAATGGCAAACCACTTTGGTATCTTTGCCAAGAAAATCACAAATGGGGTGACAAAGTCTCAGACGTGACTGAACAAAAATGTGCCACTTACTGTACAAAGTCATGGTAATGCAAAAAACAAAAGAGAAATAGTTTCTGCCCTCATTAAGATTACATTCTGGGGGGCAGAGTCAAGATGGCAGAGTAGAAGCAGGAATTCCCCACTGCTCCAGCTTCCACCTTCCCCAATCCATGTAAAAAGGGGACTCTGAACAAACTTTGGAGCTGCAGAAACTACAAAATGACACAGAGAAGCAAACTTCCTGCTGAGGACAGCCCGGCAGGCAAGCAGGAATCAGCCAGCCCAGTGCACTGGGAGCCAAGCCCAGCCCCAAACCAAGGCTTTAGCCACAGGGTGGGCCTGACCAGCCACAGGCCAGAGGAACCCCAGATCAGCAGCAGCTGTGGCCGTTTCCAGATTTATCAAAACATAGATACGAAGGACAAAGTGAGAGGTCAGTGCAGTCTGGACTTGGGAACCCAGTAAGTGGGAGTGTGTGCCTTTGCCCCCGGGGAGAGAAGCCACTGAGCTGCCAGCACACCAGGCAGCGCCAAGTGGCAGCTTCAGCTCCTGGCCTGGAAAGTGTAGGGCGACCAAGCACCAATCTGAGGGATAATCGCTCTTGTTTTAAACTGCTTGGATCTGGATAGCAGTCTAGGGTGGAGGTCCTGGGGTGTGTGTCCAGCTGGCCAGAGCATGTGGAGACCTCAGACAGGGCACCCATCTAATACCTCCGGCAGCTGAGAAAACCCCAGCGTTTGGGACGAAAGCTCCCCTGTCTGGTGGCAGAGTCCCACTGTGGCAAAAAGCCCAGGGGTCAAGTGACTGAGGGGCAACATGACCAGGCAAAGGAAACAAAGCAGACAGAAGATTCCAACATTAGACTCCTATTTTGGGGAAAAAAAGGAGCAAAGCACAGAACAGGAGGAAGACAGTGAAATCAGAACTCCTGTACGAAAAGCTTCAAAAGGAAAATATGAGCTGGTTACAGGCTATAGAGGACCGTAAGAAGCAGATAAGAGAAGGAGAGGAAAAATTGGGAAGAGAAATGAGAACAAGCAAGAAAATTACAAAATGAGATTCAAGAGTCTGATTAAGGCAAATAACACCTTAAAAAACAGACTAACTCAAATGGCAAAAGAGGCTCAAAAAAGCAATGAGGAGAAGAATGCCTTAAAAAGCCAAATTTGCCAGATGGAAAAAGAATCTCAAAATCTCACTGAGGAGAACCATTGCTTCAGAATTAGATTGGAGCAAATGGAAGCTAATGACTTTTTGAGAAATCAAGATGCTGTTAAACAGATCCAAACAAATGAAAAACTAGAAGGCAATGTGAAATATCTCGTGGAAAAAACCACTGACCTGGAAAATAGATCCAGGAGAGTTATTTTGAAAATTATTGGACTACCTGAAAGCCATGATCAAAATAAGAATGTAGAAATCATACTCCAGGAAGTTCTTTAAAAAATTGCCCTGATATTTTAGAAAGAGAGGGCAAAATAGAGGTTGAAAGAATGCCCTGATCACCTCCTGAAAAAGATCGCAAAACGAACACTCCTAGGAATATTATAGCCAGGTTCCAGAATTCCCAGATCAAGGAGAGAATATTACAAGCAGCCAGGAAGAAATAATTTGAACATTGTGGAAACACAATCAGGATAACTCAGGATCTGGCAGCTTCTACACTAAGGGATCAAAGGGCTTGGAATATGATATTCTGGAGGTCAAAGGAGCTTTGATTAAAACCAAGAGTCACCTACCTAGCAAAACCAAGTATCATGTTTCAGGGGAAAATATGGTCATTCAGTGGAATAGAGGACTTTCAAGCATTCTTAATGAAAAAACCAGAGTTGAAAAGAAAATTTGACATTCAGATACAAGAAGCAAGAAAATCATGAGAAGGTAAAGAGGGAAAAGAAATCATAAGGAACTTATCAAAGTTGAACTATTAGCATTCCTACATGGAAAAACAATAATTGTAACTGATGAAACTTTTCTCAGTAGTTGAAGGGAATAGAAATGTATATGTGTCTATATATGAGGGTATATGGGCATATGAATACATATGTGAATATATTTGTATATTTTTACAGGTATACACAGATAGAGGGCACAGGACCAATTTAACAGGAAGGGATCATATTTAAAAGGTGAAATTAAGAGGTGAGGGAGGAATATAATGAGAGGAGATTGGGAGAGAAAGAATGGGGTAAACTATCTCATATAGAAGAAGCAAGGGAAAATGGTTACAATGGAGGGGAAGAATAGGAAGGCAGAAGGGTATGGGTCAACCTTATTTCCATTGAATTTGGCTTTAGGAGGGAATGAATTGTGCAATAAATAGGGTATCTCACCCTATAGGAGAGTAGGGGGTGAAGGGGATGAGAGAGGGGATGATGGAAGAGAGGGCAGGATGAGGGGGATGGAAGTTGGAAGCACCCACTTTTGAAAAGGGATGGGATCAAAGTTGAGAATAGAACACATGGGAAGTGGGATAGGAGAGAGGGAAATATAGTCATTCTTTTACAATATATCTACTGTTTTTTTGTTTTGCATTACCCACACATGTACAACCTATACTGAATTGCTTATCTTCCCAGTAAGGGTGGGTGACAAGAGAGGAAGGGAATGAATCTGGAATTCAAAGTTTTAAAGTCAAATTTTCAAATATACACACACATTATTATTAATACTATTTTACATGTAATTGGGAAATAAGGCATATAGACACTGTGGCATAGAGATTCACCATGCCCTATTGGAAAAGTTGAAAGGGGTATGGGAGAAAATATGGGAGAGAGAAGATTGGAGAAGGGGATATCCTGTGGGACTGTTATTTTGGGGCGGTGGGTAGAGGAAAAAAGGAGAAAATTTGTAGCTCAAAATTTTGAGGAAATGAGTAATGTAAATCAGAAGTTAATAAAGCATTTGAAAAATTAAAAAGAGAAAAAAAAGATTACATTCTAATGTAATATATAATATGCCAAGAGAAAAACAAGGAGGCATATGTAAGAAATACATGAAGAAGATGAAAGGCAATCTGAGGGAGGAAAACATTAGCAGCTAGGTTGATGTGGAAAAAACTTTCTGTATAACGTGAGACAGTCTTGAAATAATCCAGAGAAGTTAAGATGTTGAGATGAGAGGCAGATCATCCTCTGCATGGTGGACAGTCAGCACAAAGGAATCGAGAACAGATGGGGTGTCATATTCAAAAAGCTCCAAGTAGATCAGTGTTACTAATTGTATGGTGTGTGGAGAGGAGTAAACTGCAAAAAGACATGGAATGTAATAAGAAGCCAGATTATGAATGTTATAAGGAACTTTAAATACCAAACATAAGATTTCTTTTAGGAAGTCATTGGAGCTCACTTGGCATGATAAGTAACATATTCAAACTCAGATTTGGAAAAATCAACTTGACATTTAAGTGGAGGATGAATTGGAATGGGGAGAAACTTGGAGTAGGGAGACCATGTAGAAAGCTATTTTAATTTTCCAGATAGGAAATGAAGAAGGCTCAAATTAAGAGTGTTCATTTGTTATTAGAGAAATGGATACATATACAAGAGATGTGAAGATTGAATCTGTAAGATTGTATATTTGTGATGGATGTCATAACCTCTCACACTCAACACTGTCAAAAGAGAACCCATTATCTTTTCAAGAAACAATAATAACCCCTACTCTAAACTTCCCTATTTCTTTCTAGAATATCACAATATCAGGTTTTCAACCTTGCAGTCATTATTATCTCTTCATTTTCTCTTACCCTACTCATTCAGTAAGTTTGTCGGTTTTTAATTCTGTTCCCTCTGTCTCTCTCTCTTTCACACTCTCACACTGTCCCTGTTATCTTTAAACACTTTACCACCAACTTAGTTAAGTTTCCCATTATCACTAACCCAGACTATTACATACCTGACTATGTTAACCTACCCCTTCTCAGGAAATTCCAGTGGGATCAAATATAAAATCCTCTGACTGGCTTTTGCAGTACTTTATAATCTAACCCTTTCCTCCATTTCCAGGTTTTTTACACCTTGCTCATATTCACAGGCACTATGGTCCACTTTCACTGGTTCCCTTGCTCATTCTCACAGAAGATGTGCCATCTCCCAATTCTGGATTTTCATTGTGTGTCCCCTATTAGTGTAATGCTACTCAACTCTGCCTCTTGGATTCTTTGGTTTCCTTCAAGTTTAAGATTTTTGGACTGAACCCTCAAGAATTCTTTCCCTATGCTCCTTAAAGCTAGTACTACCCTTTGAAATAAAATCATCTAAAATATAGATATAAGTATATACATAACATAGGTATGTGTATATATAATACATGTATGTATATATACATGTGTGTATATGTGTATTATGCATATATCTATATATGTATGTGTTCCAACAAAGTTGTTATTTGGTTGTTTCTATACTGATTAGATTGTGAACTACTTGAAGGTAAAGAGTATTTTTGCTTACCACTTAATAAATTCATGTTAACTTATTGGCAGAAACAAATACAATTGTTGTGTGGCATTTAAAGGATTTTATAATCTGTTCACAATGTGTATTTTTAGTATTATCATAAAATTCTATCCCTTTGAAACTCTTAATGTCCAGCAAAACTGCCTTCCCACAGTTCTTTAAATAAAAAATTTCAATTCACAACTTTTCACATTTGAACAGTTTTGCATGCCTGGAATATAGTCTCCTCTCACTGCTATCTTTAAAAATTCCTAATTTGCTTCAAAATACAGCTCAAATACCAATTTTGAATCATAATTTTGGCATAGTATTTGAATGCATGTGCCTTTTCAATCATATCTGATCTAATATCTGTGTAATTAACTTTGGGTCCCTAATGTTTGACAAGGAGGGGAATAGCAGGTTGAAACCATGCCATTGGTTTTCTCCTTGGGTGTTTTCCATCAGCCAGTCAAGCCACCATTTGATACTAATTTGATGAAAACCATTTAGTCTTGCATCACTAAGCATGTCATGTGAAACAGAATATGAAACCTTAATTAATGTGATTTTGTTTGTCTTTTCTCATGGTTTGTAATTCCTTTTCTCTTTAAGGAGCAAGGAATTCAGTATTTGCTTTCCTCAGAAAGTTGTGTGCATATTTTTTTCAAATTTTATTCCTTCATATGTTTGAATATTTTCTAATTCTATCACCTTAATAATCTATATTGAAGGTTATACTAGTTTAAAAACTACACAATACGCTTTGTTAAATTGGGTCACCTACTTTTTCTTTCTTTTCTTCCTTATTTTGGGAAATAAATAACAATACCAAAGCTCACAATTGAAATACATTTGCTTGGCTTTTACTGTTTAACTGTCCACACATGGTGTGCATGTGAATGTTTGCTTCTTTCTGTGTGAATAAGAGGGGTTAATTCTGTATGCATAAAACAACAAACTTCACACCCTATTTGACGTTACATTAATCAACATAACAAAATCTTTATCATAATCAATTTGTAGAAAATTTCCACTGACCGAGTAGTTCAACTCTTACCTGAAACATAATTCCCCTTTCCAATATCACTGGCAAATAGTCATGCAGTCTCTCTATGAACTTTATAAGAGATAACACTACCCCTGAAGGAAAATAAAACAGAACAAAACTACCCTTTCTTCTCCCCTGTGACCTGTGTCTTGAGGGGTCCCATCATTTTCCATCATTAAAAGTTGTCCTTTAATCCTTTTCTCTCAGCATAATACCTTCTCATTCTATTAAACCCCCTCACTTCTTTTTAATTACCCTGTTAACTCAAAGCCACTGCTTAGCTTCCTGTGTTTATTCTATAAGAAAACTGTTCCGTGATTACTGCTTTGCCTGCAGGAATTAATACTCCTCCAAAATTGAGAAATCTGACTTGTCTTCATTTGTAAGAAAGTGCTCATTATTTTTCATAGAAGTTCCTTAAATAACAAAAATCTATAATTAAAATTGACCCCAATTTGGATTTTAAAACCAACCATGTAGAGATGAAAGATTATTTCTTTCCCTCAGTGTTCCTGATGCCTATTATTCAGTACACTGTTCCACTTTGTAAAGTGTCTGCATTTGTTACAATAGAAGGAAATGTATGACCTCTTCTTGTATTATGATGCTAGCAAGATGTCTATATTGCAACAATAGATACGTGAGAATAAAAAGGTAATATTTTGGAAAAGAGAATACATATTAAGATAAAAGCTAAATATAGTCTCAAGGAAGATGACCTGTTAAATATGACAGCACTATCCCATAGAAACTAAGGTCAATAAGGTAAAATACTCATCTTGAAGTATCTCATAATTGTATAATCTTACAAAATAATATTTTAAGATAATACATAAAAATATATTGTATGTAAGTATGAACTAACATAATAAAGAATACATAAAGACCCAAAGTCTTATATTACCTAAAAATATTCAAATTATACATATCGAGTGATTGAAATAAAATTGTGATGTATTTGTACAAATCTGTTCTTTTTCTCCACCTAGAGTTGATCTTGATAGAAGGCTATAAATATCAGTCCATTGTTTCTGGAAAAGATACCAGTGATGAATATCCAAACCCTATTGCCAGGATATATTAAGAAATATAT
This sequence comes from Petaurus breviceps papuanus, assembly GCF_028583685.1. NCBI lineage: Eukaryota > Metazoa > Chordata > Mammalia > Diprotodontia > Petauridae > Petaurus > Petaurus breviceps. The sequence goes on along the minus strand of NW_027187332.1, from coordinate 6,423,831 downwards.
ATATATATATATATATATATATATATATGTGTGTGTGTGTGTGTGTGTGTGTGTGTGTATATATATATATATATATATATATATATATATATATATATATACAAATTTTAAAGCAATCAGGGTTAAGTCACTTCTTCAAGGTTACACAGCCAGTTATTTCTGGGTGCAGTGCTAAGTATCTAAGTATCTGAGCCTGGATTTGATCCCCAGGTCATCCTGAAACTGGGGCTGGTGCTCTTATTCACTGAGCCTCCTGGCTGCCCCTAAGAAATATATTTTTAATGGGATTCAGTGTTTTTTTTGTTTGAGTCATTGAAGCCATTTTGATTTTCAAATTAAAAAGAAAAATGAAAATATTTATTATATAAATTCTGTGCATATATACTTTACCTATAGCTATATTCATCCTTGAAATATTGGAAGTATTACTTGACTTGGCCATATGTTTTTTTTTCTTAAGTGTGAGATTTCTGCTAATATACTCTGTGAATTTGTATGACTCTTCTTCCTAAAGTTTGTTGTTTTTATTTGTGTTCAATAGTGTTCAGAGACAATGGTTTAATGCTACTCTTTTTACAATGCTATCTCAATATATACCCATATGTGTGCACATAGAGATGTGCATAAGTTATGGTCCTGTAAGGATTTAGATAATTTGTTTTACAAAGCAAAAACCAATTTAAGTTTAAATAAATCTTAATCAAGTATATTTCTTAGAATCCATCAGAATAAGAAATAAGCCTTGTTATTTATTTATAACCCTTCTTTGCTCATGGGGATAAAGCAGAGAGTGATTCAATCAATGGTTTTCAGATGTTCACCCCCACTGTTGGACCTGTTTAGTATATTTATAAATGTTAAGGATCCCCCAAGGAGCTTTTCTTTATTTGGGTCATGTCTATTAGAATTTGTATTATTAGAAATCAAAATACATTAGTATTATTATGGACATAGTTTTGACTGTTGTTGACCCCATGAAAGAATCTGAGAAACCCCTGGGGGTCCCTAGATGATAGTTTGAGAACCACTGATCTAGATCCATAATGTTAGCTCTCAAGAATGATAGTTATTTTTAATCCTCTGTAAGTAATGGTCTCTTAAAGTATATTTACTCACTCAATAGATTGTTATTTGTCCAGCAGAGATCAGGACCAAGGAGTACAACTGAAGAATCGAGAATAGGTTATTCCTGTCAATTGGAAATTAAGCAGTGTAGAAAAACTGACCTAAGGACCCCATATAATCAAACTATCAACGAAGATGCTTGTGTGGGGGTGGAGGGGGGTCAGAGGAGAAAAGGAGATTTTTTTTTTCCTTTTTGAAGGGCAATTGGGGTTAAGTGACTTTCCCAAAGTCACACATGGCTAAAAGTTTGGAAAGTATCTGAGGCCTGATTTGAACTCACGTCCTCCTGACTCTAGGGCCAGCACTCTATTTATTACACCACCTAGCCAACACTGAGTAAAAGAGATTTCTTTTTTTTTTCCTTTTAAATTAATTTGTTTGTTTCCTTTTAGTTTATAGGATCCAATTCCACAATTCCTTGAGTTTCACATTTTGTCCCCCTCCCTCCTCTACTCCCCCCAATGGTGGCATATAGTCAAATATAGGATCTGTAAATACTTTCACATTATACATTAGTCAGGTTATAAGGATGGATTGTACCAGCTGGAATGAAAAATGATAAAGAGGACATAAAACCAAATAAGAGAAGGAAAAAAATCAGGTATTTTGCTTCCACTGGGATGTAAACTCATTTCTTTCTAGTTCTTTCTCTGGATGCACATATTTCTCATGAGTCTATCAAAGTTGGTCATCACACATACGTTGTGTCTGTAATTGTGTACAAATTTCTCCTGGTTCTACTCTTCTCATTCAGCAGCAGTTTGTATAAGCTTCTCCAAGTAAATGTGAAGACTGTTTGATCTTTGTTTCTTATAGCACAATAGTATTCCATAATATGCATATACCACAACATGTTCAACCATACCCCAATTGATGGGCACCACCTCAATTTCCAATTATCTGCCACCACAAAAAGCTGCTATAAACATTTTTATACATATGGGTCTTTCTCCCACTTCTATGATCTCTTTGGGATATAACCTTAGGAGCGGTATCTGGATCAAAGCATATGAAAGTATTTATAGCCCTTTGGGCATAATTCCAGATTGCTCTCTAGAAATTCTGAATCAGTTCACAACTCCACCAGCAATGCATTAGTGATCCAATTTGCACACATCCTCTCCAGCATTTATCGTATTCCTGTTTTGTCATCTTAGCCAATCTGGCTGGTGAGATATGATACCTCTGAGCTGTTTTGATTTGCATTTCTCTAATCAATACTGAATTAGAGCATTTCTTCATGTGCTTATAGGTATCTTTAATTTCTTTTTCTGAAAATTTCCTGTTCATATCCTTTAACCATTTATCAATTGGGGAATGACTTGTATTCTTATAAATTTGACTAAATTCTCTGTATATTTTAGAAATGAGTCCTTTGTCAGAAACATAGGTTGTAAAGATTATTTCCCAATTTCCTACCTCCCTCTTAATCTTGGTTACATTGGCTTTGTTTGTGCAGAAGCTTTTCAATTTCATGTAGTCAAAATTATCCATTTTACATTTTATACTGTTCTCTAATTCTTTTTTATTCATAAAGTCTTTCCCTCTCCACAAGTGTGATAGGTAAACTATTCCTTTTTTAGGAGACTGCTTGCAGTATCAATCTTTATACCTATATCATATAAACATTTAAACTAAATTTTGGTATATGGTGTTAGATAATGGTTTATGCGCAGTTTCTGCCACATTATATTCCAGTTTTCCCAGCAGATTTTGTCAAATACTGAGTTCTTATCCCCAAAACCAAGATCTGGGCATTTATCAAACAATAGATTACTGTAGTCATTGACTTCTGAATATCCTGTGACTAATCTATTCCATTGATCCACTACTCTATTCCTCAGCCTGTACCAAGCAGTTTTGATGACTGCTGCTTTATAATACAGATTGAAATCTGGTATAGCTAGTCTGCCTTCCCTATCATTTCTTTTCATTAATTCCCTTGATATTCTGGATCATTTATTCTTCCAATTGAATTTTGTTACTATTTTTTTCTAGCTCTATAAATTACTTTTTTAGTAAATTAATTGGTATGGCACTAAATATATAATTTAATTTAGGTAAAATTGTCATTTTTATAATATTAGCTCGACCCAGCCATGAGCAATTGATATTTTTCCAACTAGTTACATCTGATGTTATTTGTGTGAAAAGTGTTTTGTAGTTGTGGTCATATAAGTCCTGGGTTTGTTTTGGCAGGTAGATTCCCAAATATTCTATAATGTCTACAGTAACTGCAAAAGGGATTTCTCTTTCTATCTCTTACTTTTGAATTTCATTATAAATATATAGGAATGCTGAGGTTTTATGTGGGCTTATTTTGTATCATGCAACTTTACCAGATTTGTTTATTGTCTCATGTATTTTTTTACTTGATTCTCTAGGATCCTGTAAGTAGATCATCATATCATCTGCAAAGAGTGATAGCTTGGTCTCTTCTTTGCTTAATTTGATTCCTTTTTCTTCTCTAATTGCTACTGCTTACATTTCTAGCACCAGATTATATAAGAGGGGTAATAGTGGACACCCTTGTTTCACCCCTGATCTTATGGGAAATGCTTCTAGCTTCTCCCCATTACATATAATACTTGCTGATGGCTTTAAATAGATGCTATCTATTATTTTAAGGAAGGCTCCATTTATTCCTATACTTTCTAATGTTTTTAATATGAATGGCTTTTGTATTTTGTCGAAAGTCTTTTCTGCATATATTGAGATGATCATGTGGTTTTTGCTAGTTTTATTGTTGATATTATCAATTATGCTGATGGTTTTCCTAATAGTAAACCATCCTTGCATTCCTGGAATAAATCCTACCTGATCAAAGTGTATTATTCTTGAGGTAACTCGCTGTAGTCTTTTTACTCTTATTTTATTTAGAATTTTTGCATCTATATTCATGAGGGAGATTTGTCTATAATTTTCTTTCTCTCTTTTATCTCTTCCTGATTTAGGTATCAGTACCATATTTGTGTCATAAAAAGAATTTGGTAGGACTCCTTCTTCACTAATTTTCCCAAATAGTTTGTAGAGTATTGGAATCAATTGTTCTTTAAATGTTTGATAGAATTCACTAGTGAATCCATCTGGCCTTGGAAATTTTTTCCTAGGGAGTTGACTGATGGTTTGTTCAATTTCTTTTTCTGAGATGGTATTATTTAAGTAATTTAGTTTTTCTTCAGTAAATCTGGGCATTCCCTCCTTGTACTAGAACCAATGAAGGAAAAGCTCATATGATTCCCATCTCCCTCCCTTCTTTTCCTCTGCTATACAGTTTTTATGCCTCTGTGGCATAATTTAACCTTTTCCACTTCATTCATTCACTTTCTTCCATTGCAGTCCATTTGTAGCACTTAATAAGATTTTTTTTAATCGTAATTTTGTGTATTTTGTACTCATTCCCTGTACTTGTCTATAACCAGTTTGCTCTCATCAAATAGCAGGGTGTGTGGGTGTTTTCGTTGTTTACCTTTCTAAGTCAATGTTGCATCTTGTAATTGGAGGTTGAATTTTCCATTGAGTGCTGGCTTTTTTATCAAGAATGTCTGGAGCTCTCTTATATCATTGAATGACCATCTCTTTGGCTGGAAGAATATGCTCAGTCTCTCTGGGTATGTGATCTTTGGTTGTAACCCAAGCACTTTTGCCTTCTGGAAAATTGTATTCCACTGCCTCTGATCTTTCAGTGTAGAGGCTGCCAAATCCTGTGCAATCCTCACTGTGGACCCTCAATATTTGATTTGTTTCTTTCTGGCCACATGAAGTTTTTCTTTTTCATCTGGTAGTTCTGGAGTTTGGCCACATTTCGAGGACCTTTTAGTTTGGGATCTCTTTCAGCAGGTGTCCAGTGGATTCTCTTGATTTCTATTTTACCCTCAGGTTCTAGTATCTCAGGGCAGTTTTCCTTAACGAGATCTTGGAGAATGTTGTCCAGGCTGATTTTTTTATAATGATTTTCTGGTAGGCCTATGATTCTCAGATTGTCTCACCTGGGTCTGTTTTCCAGGTCAGTTATTTTTTCTTTGAGGTATTTTACCTCTTTTTCTAATTTTTCATTCTTGTTGTTTTGTTTGACTAATTCTTGGTTCCTCATAGAGTTATTTGTTTCCATTTGGTTGATTCTAGTTTTTAGCAAATCATTTTCCTTGTTTAATTTTTGGAGCTCCTTTTCCATATCATGCACTTTTCTTTTTAGAGAGATATTTTCCTCATTATAATGTTTTTCTAATTCTGCTATTTTGGTTTTGAGAGAATTATTCATTTTGTCTTCTATCTCTCTCATTTTATTTTCAAAGTTCCTTTTGATCTCATCTAGGAGAGTCTTCTGTGCTTGGGACCCATTTCCTGTTGATGTTTCAGCTGTGGAGTCTACATTGTCTCCCTCTGAGTTTGGTTCCTCCCTCTGAGGATAGTTGGACTCCAGAGTCTTTGTCTTTGTAGTCTCTTTTCTACCCATTTTGAGGCAGGGCACTAGCCACGCCCTTCCTCTAGGTATCCCAAGCCTTTACTGTGGAGGGTTTTGACCTGCGGCAAGAGTTACTATGTTTTCAGGGTCAGAGGTGGGGTTTGGAGCAACTGAGGTTCACTCTGTCATCCTGATCTTTGGAGGTCCTGAAAGGGGCTTTTTAAAAAATTTCTGGGCTATGAAATGGTAGCCCCAGGAGTGTTTGCTGTCCAGGACAGGTGTCCCTGTATTTGTTTCTTGCCTTGCTCTTTACAGTCCCAGCCCTTTGGTGATAGGCCTGGTAGTGGCCCTTGTGGTTAGTGGGAAGACTTGCCCTCCTAGTTGATTAGGCCCCTTCCGAGCCTGCCTCTGTGTCTATCAGTCACCCCTTCCAAAATAGATTTCTTCATGGAAAAGAAATAATATTCCATCCTGGAAGTGCTGGACGTGTGACTTGATTTGGCCACATGTATATTCTTAAGTGTGAGATTTCTGCTTATTTACTCTGTGAATGTATATGACTCTTCTTCCCAATGTCTCTTGTTTGTATTTATGTGAGATAATCCAGCAAGTATTCTGAGACAATGATTTAATAGTACTCATTTTTACAATGTCATCTCAATATATACCTTTATTTAACATAATTGTTTCCTCTTAATAACTATGAAGGGCAAATGCATTGAAATGGAAAGTGAACTACAGTTTTAAGAATGAAGATCCAGAATATATCAAAACTGCAATGATTATTCCTCAAAAATCTGACATGGATAAGAATTGTGGATGGAGTACAGAAATAAATTTGAATTTGCAATGGAAGAAAGGTAGAAGCTTATCCATTAAGTCTAGGGATAAAACAGGTAAGATATTCCTTTTCTCTTAAAATTATTTGGTATATTTCTAGCAAATAAATCAATAGCAATAAAACAAGAGTAAAAATATGAATACAAGTCTAAGATAGCACAAATGATATGATATTTTTTAATGTTTTGTACATGAAGTGAATTGAATATTACTTTTGCAGAGGGTGAAAAACAAACATGAATAACTCATAGAAGCATAGGAAAATGTGTGAAATAACACAGACCATACAAATACACAAATATACATATATAAATATAATGGCAGAAAAGAAATAGTGAAATTAAAGAAAATATTATATTTTATATTACTATTTATTATATATTATACTAATATAATACAACATATATATATAATATTACACACACACACACACACACACACACACACACACACACACATATATATATATATATATATATATATATATATATATATATAAACACCAAGGTTAATCTGGTTAATCTCAGGAAAAAAGATAAGATGAATTTACCCAACTGTATTGCAGAGATGGGGACAGCATGGATGGGAATTCATATATACATCATGTTCAGTTGATATATTCATTGTTTTTGCTTAATTATATTTTTCTACTTTAATCTTTCATAAAAGGGAAGTCTTAGGAGCAGGGGAACTCGTGGAAGGGCACATTGCTAAATAACTGATGCAGAAATAAAGAGCATAAAGATAATGACAAAGGGGGAGAGACATAGAGAGAGACAAAGAGAGAGAGACAGAGAAACTGAGAAAATGTGAGCACAGACATTTGATTACCAATAGTAATATTGATAATATTGACAATATTACTAATAATTAATAATTACTATTATTAGTAATAATGTTAATAATTAGCAATTGGTAATACTTAGTAATACCAGCCGTAAAGATGAAGCCTTATGAATTATTCAACTCAAATACCCTCTATATGGTCATCTCTAGAAGGAGATATTAATATTATAAGCACAATAGGAAAGTGGAGAGCTGTTAATTTTTTAGAGTGATGATCTTTAATATACATCCATTCACCAAATTTCTATCAAGTACCTACTAAGAGCCATGTGCTAATCCCTGAAGCTAAAATGACAAAAACAAAATAGGTTCTGCCTTCAAAGAGTTTAAATTCTTTTGGGAGAAAATAATGTGTATGAAATATATATATATATATATATATATATATATATATATATGTGTGTGTGTGTGTGTGTGTGTGTGTGTATGATATATATATATATATATATGTATAAACATCTACACAAATTTACAAATGTAAAATACATACAAAGTAAATAGAAAATAATTCTACTACTAATTGGGAAAATTCAAAAAGACCTCTATTAGAAGGTAAACATACTAAGTGTTCAATATTATTATCTCAATTTTGATCATGAGTCTTCAGTACTATGAAATGGAAATCTTTTATAAACATCTAATAAACTACTTGTAAAGAAGTAATGATGATAAAATAACAAAACAATCTCTATGGCAATGCCAGTCAATTCTTATGGAAAGGACATAATTTGTATACAGATAAAGTTGAAATCAATTCCAAATCTGAGTTTGTTGAGGTGTAATTCAGAAGATACTAATAATATTATAAAAGGTAAAGGGTATCATAATTAACTTACAAGCACATTTTTGAAATGTATTTGTGTGTTTCAAGTAATTGCATTAAGATTCTAAGAACTACACATTTTTGCTCTTCTGTTCTATTTAAGATTAAGATTACTTTCATATTTAGCTTTTCAATGCTAGTATTATGAAAGTTATTTTTATTATGAATAATTTTTCCCTGCAGTTTTATTTGCTTCTGTTTCACAAAAAAAGTTTGCAATTTGGTATATTATAACAGCAGCTCATTAAATTTATCTTTTGCGACCAAAATAAATTGTTGGATTAATCCTTTTTTAATGGATAATCAAAGATATACATTATTAATGTAAAACTTGGGGGAGCAGAAAGTTTCCTTAATCAATTTTCCTTGATTTTAGTGAGAGTATACATTTCTATTTTCATGTAGCTAATATGATGCTAGAATTCAGCTCAACATTGCAAATTCAATATATGGATACATTCAGGGCTGCAACTGAGAAAAGCTGTACGCAACCAACATGCAAATTCAACTAACTAAAATGATAGAAAAAGGAATACATAATTAGACATATTTCCATGTCAACATTTGTAAAAAACTGTAATTTCACTCACATATATGATAATATTTTATTCCTATAAATAACACTTTATTTTTGCAACTATATGTCAAGACAATTTTTACTCTTATTTCTCCATGATTTTGAGTTCCAATTTTTTCTTTGTCTTTTTCTCCTCCCTTCTTCCTAAAATGGTGTAATGTCTAGCAAAGGCAACTTCCAAGGTTCAGAATACCAGCATACTAAGTCTCCTTTTTATTCAGTAACAAATTAAGGCAAAACATTCACACAACAGAGAAAATCAAAATACAGCATTCACCAAGTATAATTCAATAATTTCCAAGTACTACTCCACCTCTGGAAAGTACATTCATTTACACACTCAAAATGTCTTTCTTCTCAAATGGAGATTAAGATTAGTTTCCAATCAGAAACAAAGTATATTCATTCAGTCAATCACAGTGTACAAAAAAAAGTCAATTTTCCTACCCCTGGATCACAACTAAATTACAATTATCATCATTTAAATCCAAGCACCTTCCCAGAAGTAGAAAACACAAAGGCAATCTAGCCCTGAGCTACAACAAGTTTAAGATATCATCACAGCATTTAATATCCAAAGAGAGGTCTTTTCTTCATCTTGACCCTAGGCAAGTTCTCGGCAATCTCGGTTCCTGGGGAGACAAAGCTTAACAAGGCCATAATATACATTGCCAGTGTCCTCATTAATTCATTCTCTGCCTGCAAAAGAGTTTCAGGACCCCTGAAAATATCAGCAAGAACCTCTTCCATGATTTCTGTAAACATACAACAAGACAATCCTTCAGGGCTTCTGAACCAACAGCAAGGTTCCAGAAACTCTACAAAAACAGCAAGGTTCCAGCATCTCTGCAACAACAGCACTGTCCTTCAGACAAAATACAGGCATCACAGCCATGTCTCCTTAGTCCTTGGCAGCTCCGCGTGGCAGCTCTCAAAAGTCCTGTGCAGTTCCAACTGGCCCTCAGCAATCCTCCCCAATGCTGCTTCCAAATGTTCTTCTGCCTCTCTCTTTGGTTGGGACTTCTCTAAATCCACAGCACCAGCTCCTCCCAGTTCTGCCCTCTCTTTTCATGACAAGTCCATCCCACAAGTGGGATTCATAAGCTCTGGGTTTCAACACTCTACCTGAAAACCAAGCCAATCCAGGGGATTTTTAAATTCCATTACTATTACAAATTGTAGGCAATTCGATAAAGGTTATGCATGTGTAATTATGTAAAATTATTCCATATTAGTCATATTTTTGAAAGAAGAAACAGATCAGAAGGCAGAAAATCCAAGAAAAAAGGATAAAGTATGTGAAAAAAAAGTATGATTCAATCTGCATTCAGAGTCCATCAGTTATTTTTCAGATGTGGATAACCTTTTCCTTTTTGACTCCTTTGTATTTGTTTTAGATCATTGAGTTGCTGAGAAAAGCTAAGCCATTCATAGTTGATCATCACACAATACTGCTTATACAATGTAAAATGTTTTCCTGGTTATTCTTTTTTATACTTTTCATCTATGCTATAGATCCATATATATATATATATATATATATATATATATATATATATATATATATGATCTATTAAAGTCTTTCCAGGTGTTTCTGCAATCTGCTTGTTCATTATGTCTTACTGCACAATGGTATTCTTTTACATTCATACAATACAGCTTGTTTAGCCATTCCCCCAATTGATAGGCATCCCCTCAATTTCCAGTATTTTGCCACCAGAAAAAGGACTGCTATAAATATAGTTGCATGTGAAGATACTTTTCCCTTTTATATGATCTCTTTGGAACACAAAACTGATAGTGGTATTCCCACATCAAAAGGTGCGCACATCTTGTTTGCCCTTTGGGCATAGTTCCAAATTGCTTTCCAGAATGTTTGGATTAGTTCACAACTCCACCAACACTGCATTAGTGTCCCAATTTATCAAAGACCTACACAACTTGGCAGTATGTAGGGGCTAAAATTAAAAGAGCCTAAACTTCTTTAAGCCTCAAATAAGTTTTTAGAGGCCCATTTTCTAAATAAAGGTATAATTAATGATTAAACTATTTTGCAAATAAAGAATATTAAAAAGGGAAATTTCAATTAATTTCAAATAATTATACTTATCATTTAAGATTTTTATTTATCACGAAATCACATTAATATTAAAAATTACTTTGCTAAGCAGGACATAATCCAGAAACTGCACTAACAAAACGGTTCTTTATGAAGTTATCTTCAGCAAAAAAAGTCCCAGCGGCAGCATTTTTTTTAGAAATTTGAAAACTAACCTTATAAGCCACCTCATTTTCTGAGTTTACTTACTTGAAAAACTGTTGTTCCCCACTGAGCTTTTTCAACAATTTGGATGATTTGTTTTTCATTGGTGTCCAATTTGCTCAAGTCAGGATGCTTTGATTCAAAATGGTGACAAAGACAGTATTCCTTCAGAATGACTGTTACTTCTTGACAAGCAAGGCAAAATATTTCATCTCTTTCATAAGCAAACACGTAGCTGTTTGTCCACTCCAAATTAAACACTATATGTTCTGCTTTCTATCTTTTCTTTTTCTTACTAATTTTACAAAGTCACCCCCAAAACTTTAATGTTAGAACCAAAAAATCTCCACAGCAACTGTTCACATACAAAGAATACTGAATGGAGTTTCTGACCTTAGAAAGAGTACCAGACACTCATGTAACTTGGAGGGCAGCCATGCAGCACACGAGGGGAAGAAGTCCTCTCATTTTTGTTCATCCCGTAGGAGTTATCAGCCGCATTAGTGTATAGCCACACTCACTTCGTCCTTGTTGAATGACAGTAACAACTGAAGACTTAGCAAAACATTATAACTCTCACTCTTATAAGACTAGAGATAGACTAATGATGATTGGTTGCTACAGGTTGCTTGAAAAACAGGAGAAAGTGTGATAGAGCAAAACACCCAGCAACTTACATGATGGGCACAGTAGTGAATAATGGAAAGCAGGTTAAGCAAAGCATGGGCAAAGTACCTGTTATGTCTTTACTTTCTTATACAGCCTCTGCCTTTTTCATGTGCAAAATTATTTGGCAGGCTGCTTCTGGCCTACAGGCTAAATATTTTGCAGATCTGATTTATTACTTTACTTTTTTTTTGGTCATATTAGCCAGTCTGATAGATGTGAAGTCACACCTCAGAGTGCTTTTAAATTGAATTTCTCTAATCAAAAGTGATTTAGAGATCTTCTTATTATGCATATAGATAGCTTTGATTTCTTCATCTAAAAACTACCTATTCATATTCTTTGAGCATTTATTAATTTGGGAATGGCTTGTATTTCTATAAGTTTGACTCAGTAATCTTTAGAATTGAGAAATGAGGCCTTTATCAGAGACACTTGCTATAAAGTTTGTCTCCCAGATTTCTACTTTCTTTTTAATCTTGGTTGCATTGGTTTAGTTTGTGCAAAAGCTTTTTAATTTAATATAGCCAAATTTATCAGTTTTATAATACTTCATAGTGCTCTCTATCTCTTGTTTGATCATGAACCACAACTCACCTGACTTCTCCTTTAAGAATCTGGATACTATACAACTTCATGCATATATGTTTAGTATTGATATTGTTTATTGCATGTTTTAGAAAAATATAGGTTCCTCCCTTATCTCTTTTAATAAGGTATATTTTTGATTTTGCTTTGCCTGAAATCCTCCCTTCTTTTTTTAACTTCAGCTGAGGCATAATTGATTCTACTTCAGCCCCTTACCTTTAACCTGTGTGTTTCTCTGCTTCAAGTGTATTTATTGTAGACAACATATTGTAGGATTCTGGTTTTTGATCCACTCTGGTATCCATTTCTTTTTTATGGGAGATTTCATCCCAGGAACATTCACATTATGATTATTAACTCTATTTTCCTCTATCCTGTTTTTCCTCCTGTTTGTCCTCTCTCTTCTTTGACCATTTATTTCTTTGATGGTGATTTGCTTCTGTCTATCACCTCATCAACCAATCTGCCCTATCTTCTGTCAGCTCCTTCCCAACCCTCAACCTTTACTTAATCTCCTTCCTTCCTACTTTCCTGTCTGGAGGCGGGGGGGGGGGGGGGGAGGTCATGACGGAGTCAAGATGGTAGAGTAAAAACAGAACTTCTGTGGGGCTCTGGTTCTAAAAGGAGACTCTGAACAAACTTTGGAGCTACAGAACCCACAAAATGACACAGAGAAGCTAACCTCCTGCTGAGGGAAGCCTGGCAGGCTAGAAGGAAATGGCCAGTGCACCACTCTGGGAGCTGACCACAGCCCCATGCAAGCTGGGGGTCTTAGCCTCAGGGTGGCCACAGCCAGCCACTGGGTGGAGGGACTTCAGAACACCAGCAGCTGTGGTGATTCAGAATTATCAACCCATTGAGGCTAAGGACAAAATGAAAAGTCAGTGCAGTGTGGACTTTGGCGTCCAGTAGTTCAGGCTGTGGTCAGCCTTTGCTCCCAGGGTTAGAAGCCGCTGAGGCCATGTAGCCATGTAGCTGCAGCCATGTGACTGCTTCAGCTCCTGGCCTGCAGATTGTAGGGGGACCAAGCAAACAGTTTGAAGGGTAATTGCTCTTGCTTTAACCTGCTTGGATCTGGATTGCAGTGTAGGGTGGAGGTCCTGGGGTGTGGGACCATTTTGCCAGAGTGTGTGGAGGCTTCAGAGAGGACACCCAACTAATACTATCGGCAGCTGAGAAAATATCAGCCATTGGGACAAAGCTCCCCTGTCTGATATCAGAGTGCAACTATGGCAAAAAGTCCAAAAGTCAAGTAATTGAGAGACAATTTGAGCAAACCAGGGAAGCAATTCAATCAGAGCAACCCAACTTAACACTCCTATTTTGGGCACAAAAAGGATCAAAGCATGGAACAGGAGGAAGACAGTGAAGGCAGAACTCCTTCACCAAAAACTTCTAAGAAAAATACGAGCTAGTTACAGGTGATAGACAACCTAACAAAGGATTTTGAAAACCAAATAAGAGAAGTGGAGGAAAAATTTGGAAGAGAAATGAGAATGATGCAAGAAAATCATGTAATGACAGTCAACAACCTGACTGAAGAAAATAACACCTTAAAAAACAGATTAAATCAATGTAGCAGCAAGCACCCCAGCGTCCCCAGGGTGGCTGCCAACACAGGTTCTTAGATCTGCTTTGCTAAAGGAAAGCAAATCAAAATGGGTTAACAAGCTTGCTTTAATCTGTCAAACATATATCATTTCCCTAGTTCAGGGGGAAAAGTTCAGCACCCCAAACTTCAGAGTATACAGACATAATTATCAAGACAGAAAAACAGATCAAGTAGACAGGTTTCCAAACTGTCCAACCATTACATCCATACCAAATCAACATGTGGGTTTTTCAAAGCTGGGGGGCTCTGGATAATGGCTTCCCAGAGTCTCATCTGATCAAATCACAGAACACTTCTCAAAGTGAGCCCCAAAGTAAAGCCTCACATCAGGGATTACATAACCTTCTCCTGGGTCAGAGAATGTAACCACCCTCTTTACCCACTGCCCAATCACACAGCATAATGGTGTGGGCATTCCTGAAAACCAAGCCTCCTGCCACAGGCTCCATGTGACCAAGTTCAGCCTATTAGGAGGCAGAGTATATTTTCAAATCAAGGAAGGTTCCCAGAGTCTCTTAAGCCTCTCAAAGGGCCTAAGGGCAGGGAAGATCTTTAAATTTGCATTTCCATTACACTCAAATGGCAAAAGAGGCTCAAAAATCTAATGAGGAGAAAAATGTCTTAAAGAGTCAAATTTGCCAGATGGAAAAAGGATCTCAAAACCTCACTCAAGAGAATGATTCCTTCAGATTAGATTAGAGGAAATGGAAGCTAGTGACTTTATGATAAATCAAAATAATATTAAACAGATCCAAACAAATGAAAAAATAGAAGGCTCTGAGAAATATCTCATTGGAAAAACCACTGACCTGAACAATACATACAGGAGAGATAACTTAAAAATTATTGGACTGCCTTAAAGCCATGATTAAAAAAAGAACCTAGAAATCATCCTTCAAGAAATTCTCAAGGAAAATTGCCCTGATGTTTTAGTACCAGAGGGCAAAATAGAGGTTGAAAGGATTTACCAATCACCTCCTGAAAAAGTTGAAGGGAATAGAAATATGTATAAATGTATATATATATATATATGTATATATGTATATATACACACACACACATACATACATACATATATATCTATATAGGAAGTTATATGGGTATATGAATACATATGTGAATATGTGTATATATGTGTACAGATATACATAGATAGAGGGAACAGGACCAATTTAATATGAAGGGATGATACCTAAAAGGTGAAATTTAGAGATGAGAGAGGAATATGATGAGAGGAGATGGGGAGAGAGAGAATGGGGTAAACTATCTCATATAGAAGAGGCAAGGGAAAATGGTTACAATTGAGGGGAAGAACAAGATAGCAAAAGGGAATGAGTCAACCTTATTCTCATTGAGTTTTGCTTAGGGAGGGAATGACATACACACTAAATAGGGTATCTCACCCTATAGGAGAGTAGGTGGAAAGAGCATGAGAGGGGGGTGATGGAAGGGAGGACTGGCTGGGGGGAGGGAAGTTGGAAGCACCCAATTTTGCAAAGGTACAGGATCAAAGTAGAGAACAGAACAAGTGGGAGGTGGGATAGGAGAGAGGGCAATATAGTCAGTCTTTTACAATAAAATACACTATGGAAATGTTTTGCATAGCTACACATGTACAACCTATACTGAATTGCTTATCTTCCCAGTAAGGTTGGGTGACAAGGGAGGAAGGGAATGAATCTGGAATTCAAAATTTTAAAAGCAAATGTTTGAAAAAAATATACACATATATAATTATATACATATATATATATATATACTATTAATAATATTATTTTATATGTAACTGGAAAATAAGATATACAGGCACTAGGGCATAGATATCCACTGTGCCCTACTTGAAAGTCAGAGGAGGTATGGGAGAAGATACAGGAGAGAACAGATTGGAAGGAAGGATATCCAGTGGTATCACTTATTTTGGCATGGTGGTTAGGGGGAATATGGGGAGAAAATCTGTAATTCAAAATCTTGTGGAAATGAATGATGTAAGTTAGAAGTTAATAACCCATTTGATAAAAAAGGAGAAATTTCTATATGCAACTGATTGTGTATATTATTCCCTCTTTGAGTCAATATTCATTAGACTAAGGCCCTAAGGCCCAGAGGTGATCCTTGAGTCTGGTGCTGTGATGAGAAAGTGGAATGGGGTTTGGCTTTTGCTTCTGGAAGCCACAGGTGGCTGGCAGCTTACCTGGTGTCAAGTCTTGGTCCTAGTGATAATGCCTGGTGTGTACTGAGGTCATTTGAGTGTTTTTGCATTCCCCTCGGGGCCACACTGAAGGACTTGGCATTGTGACCACTGGAGGATGCCTGTTTGTCCAGGCCTACACTAAAACACATGGTACTTCTTGCAGCTGAAGTGTACCAGTTGCCCTGGCTATGTTGAGACATGTGGTGGGGTTCTGGTGTTGGCATTTGTCTGCTCCACCTCACTGAGGTTCAGGAGCTCTGACTGATTTGGTGAGGTGGGGTTTCCTGCTTGCTTGCTGGGAAGCTTCCTATCTTGGCATGTGCTCTTCCTTTACCCAAGTAAAACAGATCTTCCTTGCCTATCTTACAAGTTTTTGTGGGCTAAGAAATTGTTTCATCCTATCTTTTTGCTGGTTATTCTGTTTCAGGAATTGTTTTGGGGTACTATTGTATTGTTTTTTGGAGGTAAATGTGGGAGACTTATGGTAATTTACTGCTCACTGGTTTGTCTTGGTTCTCATACGTCTATGATAATATATTCTGACAGATTTACTAGGCAGAGAACCATTTCATGATGATATAATTTGATGTAATAAGGATATGATAGTAATGTTTTTTTCCTTGATTCATCAAAATATACTTGTCCTTCTGCCTAATCTAACCCTTCTAAAGATAATCTTTTCTAATAGCATTCAAAAAAATAGGCAATTAGTATCTTTCAATAGTGTATGTAATTTTATTTGGCATCATTGTACTGCTTTATTTATCTTGAAACTATTGACAACGACAACATATATCCCAGTTCTCTATAAAGTGGAACTTTTTGTATAATACAGCAAATATTTCCTATATAAAAGGCCCATTCCAATAAGCCCAAACAGAAAGCATATTTTTAGTAACCATTATGTAAGACACTGGGTATATAAAAATAAAATTAAAAACAGGCCATGGCATCAAAGTTGATATTCTTCAGAGGGGGTGGGTAAGCATTTACCATTTAAACAGGTAATTGACTACATGACAATGTAAGGAGGGAAAAAGCATTAATGACTAGAAAGATAAAGAAAAGCTTCTTACAGGAGGTGGCACATGAATCTTAAAGGAAGCCAGGAATTCTAAGAGTTGGGTATGAGTGAGTATATATTGTTGGCATTGGGCCAATCTATGCAAAGCAGCAGAGATGAGCAATGAACACGGAACAACAAGTAGGCAAGTTTGGCTAAAACATATCAAAGGGGATTAATGTGAAATAAACCCAGAAAAATAGAGTGTGAATGATTTTAAATGTCAAATTAAGGAGTTGGTATTTTATCCTTTAGACTACAGAGAGTCCCTGAAAATTTTATATTTTTACTCAGCCCTATATGCAGTATAATAGAGAATATTTAAGACTTCCATAAAGTTCTTAGGAAGTCTTTTGTGACATGAAGTACACAACTATCTTTAAATAAATTCTAAAGTTTAATTTTGCTTGAGTATATATATTTTAGGGACATGCACTTAAGTTAGTAGCTTCACACTGAGAAGTTCTCATATCAAACTCTTGCTAATTAATTCATTCATAGAGAGCTATAATCAGGACAAAATTACTATATATTATTTTCCAAGTTTAAGTACAGGAATTACTTCCTTTTTATGTGGACTTTCCTCTTTTAGTTATTTTCTGCTCTTTCATGGGACCTTTGGGAAATTTGAGTTAAACGCCAACAACTCCGGGCTTTAAAATATGGTTAAGTTTCTTCGTGGATTCCTTTGGGAAGGACCTCCAGGCCCAGCTTAAATGGATTCTTCTGACTGCTTTCAATTTGGACCTTACTTTATTAGATAATATTTTTCTGAACTTTGTCACTTTGGGAAATGTTTGTACCTGATCCCAAGCTGACTGCTTATTTTCTTGATTGTGTTTTGTTTTAAAGAGCTGTCTGCTCTCATTCATCTAGTTTGAAGGAAGCAAAGCCTTTGAAATTAAAACAGTTCCTCCTAACTTGGTAAGGAAATTGCTAGGGGAAAAAAATATTTCTTTTTAGAAACTTTAGTTACTTACTTATGTGTTAAAGAGTAGAGTTTAATTTTTTTCCTTGTTAATTAGTTTTCAATGAAGTAAATTTTATAGCATTTTTAATG
This sequence comes from Petaurus breviceps papuanus, assembly GCF_028583685.1. Taxonomy (NCBI): domain Eukaryota; kingdom Metazoa; phylum Chordata; class Mammalia; order Diprotodontia; family Petauridae; genus Petaurus; species Petaurus breviceps. The sequence continues at coordinate 6,405,772 of NW_027187332.1, read as the reverse complement.
TAGTAAGAATATTGAAAATACATGAATTTTTAAGCAATGGACAAATGAAATTTTAATAGTAGGTTACAAGAAATTAAAAATCCTCATTTATTACTTATTACATTTTAACTTTTACTAAATGTTTTACTAAATTTTACTAATTCTCATGCTTACAGTAACCTTTTAAGAATAAGAGAGCCAGTATATTTTCCCCAATTTTATAGATGAGGGAACTAAAATAAAGAGAAATTAAATGGCAAGACATGATTTTTAAACTGACTGACTCAGAATGTCATCAATTTTTCTGTTGTTGTTTATACTATTTTCTTTTTTACCCTAGAATGACGACTTTAAAATAGAATAGTTGATAAATCTCATTTGAAACAGTTTATTTACTATTAACGTAACAAAAGTGACTTCATTGGATCTCATCCATTCCTATTCCCTTTAAAGGTACAGAGTTCAAGCTGTCCCAATCTTCTAATCCTATGAGACTCGATTATATCCTTCCATAAGTCTGATATAGGAACCTGGTCATTGTACTGAGTGTCATTTTTTTAGTTTTCAGAATAGGGTACCAGTATAACTTATAAATTATCTGTCCACTTCCTCTTACCTGAACAACATAATCAGTTCACCTTCTTTTCTAACCTTGTATCCTGTCAGTGATTTTTTTTTAATGTAGTCTCTAATCAATGTCAATATTTTTAAGCCTATTTACTCCTACATTCTTTATAGATTGTGGTATTCCATGGTTTGTATTCATATAACATCACTAGAAGAAAATATTGGTGTTTAAAAAGCACACCCTGCACCAGAATGAACCTTATTTTGATCATATTGGTCTTTTTGATGCTTTATTGTGAGAAGCAATGTGTAGAAGTAGATTGAAGGCTGCCCTTTCAGCTAGGAAAACCTGAAGACTCTGAACCTCAGGCCAAGTCCCTGGCAGTTTAAATCTGATATTAAATTAAATGATTTACTGTTAAGTCTCTCAACAATTAACAAAAGAAGATTTACTTACTCTCATTAAATAATTATTCCAATGTGTATGTGAGTGTGTGAATGAATGTATTGTACATAAAACACATGCATATAATATATATATAGTATATTTATATTATACATTTGTTTACATAATGTATTTGAATATACTTGTATTTAATCTATATCACATGTAAACTATAATTTACATTTTTAGTTTTATCTATTATATTGTTATTAATATCTATCTTGATATTTCCATAATCTCTATCTATATCATCTAAGTTTCTATTTACAGAATCTCTGTGAATATAAATACAAAATCATAATTGTTTCTCTTTTGGCCAGGAACCCTGAGGGTTTTTCTCTCCCAGTTGATATTTTTTCTTTGGATTAAAGGGGCCATCCTTTGAGTAACTACTTAAAGAAGCCTATTCACTGGATGGATGTTATCTCACTCTAAGTGAGAAGCTTAAAAGACCTTAGCCTAAAAGGGTCAAATTGTCCCATTGCATCCTGGGTCATCTCCAGTTGTCTTGATGAATATTTGGCCACTAGACCCACGTGGCTGTGGAGGAGAAGTGAGGCTAGTGACCTTGCACAGCCCTCCCTCACTCAAATCAGTCAACTGCCAAGTCATGTCATCACCTCCATGATGTCATGATATTCTTCCAGAACAAAGGACAAACACAACAACCGGTCTATTCATCTATTGAGTATACTCTACTTGCTAGATAGATGAATAGATAGATAGAGATTCTAATAGAGTATACTCTGAATTTATTCAGCTGAGCTAAGTAAGCACCCTTGTTTCCTAATTAACCATGTTGTTCTGGAAGTCAGGCATCAAAGAATGCCTTGAGTTTTTTTTTTCCTTTTTTTTTTTTTGGAGGCAGGGGAGGCAATCAATGTTAAACAATTTGCCCAGGGCTCACATAGCTACTAAGTGTCTGAAGTCACATTTGAACTCAGGTCCTCCTGATGCGTAGGTTGGGGCTCAATCCACTGTATTATCGAGCTGCCCTGTGTTTTGAGTTTCTTACAGCTGTATTGTATTCAGGACTCCAGGCTGAGATGTCAAAAGCCTTTTTATCCTTTGAACTTGCAATTGGAAGTTACAATTACTTTCAATGCCTTCTTTTAAGGACAGGAGGAACCAGCCTCACCTGTATGGGAGAGGAAGGTTAGAATATTGCTCCAACCATATCACAGGGTTAGGTTCTACCTTTTTCACCTCTTCCTCTTGTGATCTGGAGCAAGTCACTATAGCTATTAGTGCTCTAAGCAGCTCTCTAATATTATTAATTGCAAAAAGCAATGGACCTGCTTTGGAAAGGAGTTTCCTCACTGAAGACTGAAGGTTAACAATACCATTGCAATTAACCTGATTTAGAAGAATAAAGAAGTTAAAACAGGCCCCTACAAAGTTAGCATTCAGATTTCCTTAAAATACATTTTCTACTAAAAGGAGGTAAGTAAACAAAATGGGGAAAATGCTTCTTAATAGTGCATATGTTTACCTAAAGAAAGATGACTCACTCTGGTACAGATAATGTACTGCATGGAAGATCATTATAATAATCTTTCCTGATGGCTCCTTCTTGAAACATGGATGACCATTTAGTCAAGGACAATTTGAATGGAGTTTGAACATTTAATGTCAAGACTCTATTCAATCAGGAGAAAATAACATGTGGCAATTTTGCCATTCCTCTTCCCCATGGTGATTTAAAAATCCAGTCATTCTCTGAGTTTATGTTTAGAATCAAAGCACCCCCAGTCAAATAATATACTACTTAGGTTGGTTTCTTTAAATTGCTGTTATGATTCAAATAATGATACTTTTACCACCATTTCTTCTAGTAAACAATCCAAAAGAAAAAGAAAAAGAAAATTTCTAAATCACTGTCTCAGCAAATTTCTATTTTTGTCTTTGACTTGAAATTGCTTGAGTACCCCCTCAACTAGTTTCTTTTTTAAAAAAATTCATTAATCATTGTTTAGTGTGATTTTATAGTGAAGACACCAATTCCTAAAATATATTTCTAACTATAAACAAAAAGATTTGTAATGATGTTATCAAAAACCTATTTAGAAGATTAATAACACAGCTTGTATTTTAATAATGCTTTAAAATTCCAAAGATTTTTCACTTTTATGAAGTCCCAAGGTAGATGGTAGGAGATTTTTTATTGCTATTACTGTTATCATTGCTATTTTAATTTTTATTTTTAATCTCTATTGATGAGGTGACAATTTCAGGTTTAGTGATTTGCTTATGTTCACAGGTCTTCTGAGAAAGACTAGTGTCCTTTCCCATGTTACAACACTTTATAATACTACATAAAAGTCACCTCCTTATGCTGCCCCCTAACCTTACTCAGTCAATTTCAGTGGTTGCCTATTGCCCCAAGGATCAGAAATTGAATCCTTTGTCTTTTAACATCATTTACAACTTGGCTGCTTTCTACTTTTCCTGTCTCATTGGAACTTATTTTTGCTCACATAATGCAGTCCAATGATACTGACATACTTGCTGTTTCTGTCATATAACACTCCACCTCCCAACTCCAGACATTTTAATCATTCTCCCATACTTGGAACTATCTTCTACTCATTCCTGCCTCCTTTTTTCTTTGACTTCCTTCAAGTCTCAGATAATGTTTCAATTTCTACAAGGAAGTTTTGCTTGCTTTTTTGCCAGTCTTCCTTAACCTTATGCCTTCCTGCTTGATTATCTCAAATTTACCTATTACATATCTTGTTTGTACATAGTTGTTTGCATATTCTCTCTGTCACTAGCCTGTGATATCCTGGAGAGTAGGGACTGAATTTTTTATGTTTTGTTTTATTTTCATTTCTTTGTATCCCCAGTGCTTAGCACAGTCGTGATACACAGTAGTTGCTTAATGAATGCTTTTTTACTTCCATTGACAGACAGTGTGACAAAGTGGAAAAAGAATTGGCATTTGAGCGAGGAAAACCTAGGTTCAAGTGTTTGATATAAACTGACTGTGAGTGTGGGCAAGTCATTTAATCTCTCCTTGCTCTGGAAATATATATATATATATATATATATATATATATGTATATATACATATATATATGACTATAGGTTGCAGAGAATGTAACAAACTGTATTGGTAAAAAAATAAATTCCCTCATTTTATAGTTCTTTAACTATCTGACCTCAATATTACATAGTATGACTAGGTTAAGGATCTACTTTTTTCAAAGAATACATTGAAAATTTGTTTTTAAATTAACCACATTAAAGATCATCAAATATCCATATATCTATTTAGTTCACACAGCTCTAAGCCCACTTAATGAGAAAATCCTCTCTTATTTCTAAGATATAACTACCATTGAACAAACCTCTAATGTAGGCATTACTTAATCCAATTAAAATCCAAGTTAGCACTTGGATTTATAGGAGGATAAAACCTAGAATAATATGGCCAAAAGTTACCTTCAAGATCATCTAGTCAAATACTCATCTTACAGATAAAGAAATGGAAGCTCAGAAATGTCATATGATTTTAACTTATATTAGGATACATAGTGGGAAAGTAAAAAAATTAATGCATAATGTAATATTTATTTAGTATTTACAATTTATTTGGTTCAGTGAATTAAATAGATAGGAAATCATTTCCACATTTTTCTTTCAATTTTCAATGTGAAAGGCATCATGGTATAGAGAGTAAAAATCTGGCTACAGAGTAAGGAAGACCTCAGATGAAGTATGTTCTTTGAGACACACAGTATATTCTATGTCTTTGGGCAAATTACATAAACTTTCAGTGTCCTGGGCACCTACCTAAGGCTGTAAGTTAGAGAATAGTTACTGGTCTATGTTGAACAATTATTCTTAATGGTAGGCCCTAATATCAGTGAAACAATAGGTGTACTGGCTTCCCCGAAAATTAAAATAAATTAATTTAATAGTTAAAAATTATATATGTTTGCCATTATTCTTCCTCAATAGGTCATATGCATTTAATTAAATTTTATTATAAAATCATATAAAATAGCACCCATCATTCTGCTACCTTTATTTTTTTATTCTCAAATGAATATTTTAATTTAGTGTCATATATATGATTTTTCTGACCAATCAAGTAAGCCAGAGAAGATGCAGGAAGTCAATAAATAACCACAGCAACAACAACTTCCTGGGGCCTGAAAAAAGTTTTATTTAAAGAAACATAGTTTAAGTAGAAATTATTTCTTTAGAAAAATACATTGTGTAATTTTGATTGCATTAAATTGAAAATTCTTTTGCACAAAGTCAATGTAACCAAGATTAGGAGAGAAGCAGAAAACTGTGAAAGAATGTTTACAACCAGTGTCTCTGATAAAGGTTTCATTTCTAAAATATATAGGGAACTGAGTCAAATTTATAAAAATACAAGTCATTTCCCAATTGATAAATGGTCAAAAGATATGAACAGACAGTTTTCAGAGGAAAAAATTAAAGCTATCTATGGTCATATAAAAATGCTCTTAATCACTATTGATTAGAGAGATGGAAATCAAAAGAACTCTGAGGTACCACATCACACCTATCAGATTGGCTAACATGGTAAAACAGGAAAATGATGATTGTTGGAGAGGATATGGGAAAGTTGCAACACTAATTCGTTGTTGATGGAGCTGTGAACTGATCCAAATGTTCTGGAGAGCAATTTGGAACTATGCCCAAAGGTCTATTTGCAGAGCTTTTGACCCAGAAATACCACATCTAGGGCTACATCCCAAAGAGACCATAAAAATGGAAAAATGACCCACATTTACAAAAATATTTATAATAACTCTATTTGTGGTGGCCAAGAACTGGAAATTGAGGGGATGCCCATCCCTTAGAGAATGGTTCAACGAGCTGTGCTATATGAATATAATAGAATACTATTGTGCTATAATAAATGATGAACAGGTGGACTTTAGAGAAATCTGGAAAGACTTATATGAACTGATTCTGAGTGAGGGGAGGGGAACCAGGAGAACATTGTACATAGTAACAGTGACAGTGAGTAAGGGCTGATTTTGATAGACTTATCCCTTCTCAGCAATGCAAGATCCTAAAACAATTCCAAAGGACATATAATGGAAAATGCCAGCCACATCCAGAGAATGAACTATGGAGACAGAATGCAGAATGAAGCATAATATATTCTTTTTTTTTCCTTTTTCATGCCTTTTCCCATTCATTATAATTCTTCTATGCAACATGCCTAATGTGAAAATGTGTTTAACAGAAATGTATTGTAGAGCCCATATCAGATTGCAAGCTATCTTGGGAAGTGAGGGGAAAGAAAGAAGAAAAAAATTAAAACTTTTGGAAGTGAATGTTGAAAACTAAAAATAAATAATTTAATTTTAAAAAAGAAATCACATTCTAATTTTAATTTTTTCAAGATGCTAAATTTATTTGCATTTAATTTCCAATAAGTTTTTAACCCTTTCCTCTGAAACTTAGATGTTATTGATAATTCACTAAACCATTTCCAGGTGTTTTTCCTCACCAACTTTATCTCATATGTTTAACACATCAAGAAGTGTCATTTCTCACAGAATTATTTAAAAGACCTTGTCAGTCCTCTTGCCACAGGCTCATTTACTGTGAGAGGTAATTTCTTCAATGCCATGATCATAATAGCCTCTTAGATAAACCTTGCACATTCAAATATTTCTATACATCACAGAAATGTGTATTGCCATGAATGCAGTGAAATTCCATTTCCCTATAATAATTTGTCAAATGTGTTAAAATGTATGTTTGCAAGCCCACACTTCTCTGGTCTTTGTAATTTGAAGTACACTGGCTATTTTTCATTTTGTTAATAGAGTATAACTGACTGATGAGAAAACTCTTCCACTGAAAAATAATCTTAAGGTAGTGAGTTTCTCTTTCCTAATACATATGATAGTCAAGTAAGGTATTAAATTACTTTACAGGTGACTAAGCATGACTCTGAGCTTCCCTTCAAGCCTCCTCCCTATATGTCATCATGATTCAAAGAAAATCAAACCTGAGATAGAGAGTTCATAGAATCTGAGTAGTTAAGAGTATCCAGAAACGGGCAAAAGTTTGTACATTAGTTTGTTCCTAGTGTTATATTATGGAAAAGAAACTTCTCCCTTGGAATGCACAGATTTTCATCCTCATACAGATGTAAATGATCAGATAGATTTTGAAACATTAGTACTTAATAATTCTTCCAAGCAAGCTTGTATCCTAGTTTGTGATCAATATTGCCTTTTTGAGTTGGAGATTCTGTTAGACTAAAAAGTGGCTCTACAACTCAGTTTAGAAGTATATTTCACTTTTTTCTCTCAAAATAATTTTTATGTATGCCATAGGTATTTATATCAATCCCATTAATGGTTTTACCCTCATATGAGAAAGAAATCACTTCCCCTTTCCCTGTCCCTTTTCCCTTGGTGATTTCTTCAGCAAGTATGGGTGTAATTTTCCATCTACATAGGTGATTCTTGAATTTACATATCTGAGCCTAACCTCTCTCTCCTGAACTCACATCCCTCTATACAAACAACTAGCTGTATATCTCCATCTGGATCTCCCATAGTTATTTGAAACTCAATATGTGCAAAGTGTGTGTAACATTATTTTCTCTCCCTAAGTCACTCGTATCCCCAACTTTTTTTAAATTTCTGTTGAATACTCCACCATCCTTCTAATTACCCAGATCCACAATCTTGTAATCACGCTCAAAATTAAACTTTTCTTCACTACACATATGTAATCAACTGCTAAATTCTATCAATTTTATCTATGAAAACATTTCACATCCATTGCCTTCTCCTCCCTCACATGCTCACTCCTAATTCAGGCCTTCATTACCTCCTCACTAGCCTATTGCAATAGACTATTAATTACTCTCCCTTCTCTCTAGCATTTCTCCCCTCTAATTTATAGTCTTAAATCATATACAGTCCTGTTCACCAAATTCCTCTCAAGAATTTTCAGTGGGGGCGGCTAGGTGGCACAGTGAAAAAAGCACCAGCCCTAGAGTCAGAAGGACCTGAATTCAAATCCGACATCAGACACTTGACACAGTAACTAACCATATGACCTTAGGCAAGTCACTTGACCCCAATTGCCTTGCCTTCTCCCCTCCAAAAAAAAAAGAGAGTGAATTTTCGGTGGCTCCCTATTCAGTAGTAGCTAGTTGATGGTACACTTAATTGAGCACTGGCCCTGGAATTGGGTGATTTTGGTTCAACTTCACTAGTGCTGTCCCTGGCAAATTACTTAACCACTGTCTGCTTCAATTGTTCATTCTATAAAATTGATTCAATAATTGTATCTACTTCCCAGGATTCTTGTTAAGATAAAATGAGATAATCTATTATTTCTACTAAGATCACATATATTCTCTGTGACACTTAAATCTATCCATCATCTTTTTATAACCTAATTTTCCTAGTTTATTATTCATTATTCTCCACATCTGTAAAGGGCTGTGCAAACCTTAAAGTGCCATATAAATGCTAGCTATTATTATTAGATATTATTATTTCACACCCTTAGTATTTCATCCAAACTGACCCTAAATATTTCTTGATACATACAGTTGGCTTCCCTTGGACACTATGCTATATAGATATAATATTTTATTTTTTAGGAAAAACAGAAATGTTATTGAAAAATATTTATTATAATCTTATTCTAGCTTTTTTGATGCTACTTTTTCTTGGTTATCACCATTACTGTCACAATAATTGTTAAAACCATTATTATTGTTATAATCTCATCTTCAGCTAGGTGGTCAATGGATAGAGACCTAGGAATGGAGTCAGGAGAGTCTGAAGTCAAATCCTGCTTAAACATTTACCAGCTTGTGACCTTAAGCAAGGTACTTAACCTTTGTTTTCCTCAGTTTCCTCAACTGTAATATGGAAAAAATAATAATGTCTATTTTGCAAGGTTGTTGTTTTGCAAAAATATTTTTAAAACACTTAGCAAAATTCCTGCCACATGATAGGCACTATATAAATGCTCATTCAATTCCCTTCTACTTTTTCATATTTTTAAATGAATTTATATAGAAATGGTCCTAAGACATTGTGTCCTGCTATTATTTCTTTTTATTTGGTTTTCTGAGGACTTTTTACACTGGTTGACATGATGTACAAAGGCTTCTCTTCTCCAGCCTTACTATAATCACTTTCACTTCAGAGCCTGAAGCAGACAGGACAAGAGGGATGATGTGCAAATCTCATCCTGTTCTCACATGGTTTCACTTTCATTTTCCAATATCTCAATGTATTGAAAACACTTCATGCCATATAGTTGGGGATTATGAGAATCTGGCATGACGGCATCCAATAAAGATATTCTTAAAGTTTTGTTTTTTTTTTTTTGATGATCAGTGTAATATGTGGGTGATTATAGGCAACAATGATAATATGTTGTTCTTGTATGCCTTATTGGCTGTTAGCACTATTTTACAACTAAGGCAAAGAAATATTAAACAATTCAGAACAGACCCAGAACTTGCAACTTCAAATCCAACACAGTTTCCAGCCTAACAAACTGCTTCTTAGTTTTTTTTTTAACAATTATAAGTAATGTATTTTTGAGAATCATTTAACATGAAATTATACAAATAAAATTTGTGAAAACAAAAATGCACATTTTGTCATAACACAGATGGCAAAGGACAAAGCAAAATTAAGAAAACTTAATTGGCCGCTATATACAATTGGACACCGTTGTGTCATGTATACTAAAAGTCTTTTACAAAATAGTCATCTCAGATAAATAGTAGACCACTCTCCATTCAATGTCATCATTCTGCAAGACATGCTGCTGTAGCATCCGCACCTGCTTTCTCCATGTCCTCCTTTAATATGGCTGGTAATTGCTTTGGTGATTACCACACCCTCGGGATGCTTTGCCATACCTGCTTTGTTGACAACTGTAGTCTACATATCTCTGTCCATATCCATACTTCCCATAGTTGTACCCAGTATAATCATATCTGCCATAACCACTATAGTGTTGATCACTACCATAGGCACTATTGTAATTTCCATATCCTTGATCAGAATAGTTATTAAATCCTTGGTTCCAGTTTTGGCCCTTTCCTTGGAGATGATGCCTAGTCCCACCTTGGCCGTGGGCTGCAGCGCCACTGCCTCCTTTTTGTTGCTGCTGTTGCTGCCTGTATACCTCTTTGGGTACACTTCCCAGAACCAATCTTGTGATATCTGTTCTCTAACGAATTCTTTACTGGGTTTTCGTCTGTGTACGTGATAAAACAGAATCCTCTTCTCTCGTTAATCTTCCGCTCAATGTTCTCCATCTCTCTGAACTCCGGGAAGTGCTCCTGGATCTGCTCCTCCGACATGTCCGGGCTCAGGCCGCCCACGAACACCTTCTTGGGCGGCTCCTTGCCCTTCGGCGCCTTGGCCCGCTTCGGGTCTATCAACTTGCTCACCAGCTTGAGCTCCTCGAGCTGGTCCAGCACCTTGTCCAAGCTGTCCATGTCTTTGAAGAGCACGAAGCTGAAGCCCTGGGTCAGTCTTGATCATGCAGTTCACCACCTCCCCGAAGCGGGACAGGTTACTCGGTCAGGTCTTTCTTGCTCATGTCCCAGCTCAGCCCTCCGATAAACATCTTACCATCGTCCTGCTGGTTCTTGCTGGCGTTGATCTTGGAGCCCTTGGAGAACTCCTCCATGTTGCTGTACTCGTTCACATCCTACAAGGCGGTGGGGCTGTTGGTCGGCGGCAGGCGGCCGGGAGAGGCAGTTACAGCCCTGATTCTTAGTTCTTAAAATAATGGCATATTTTTTAGAATGAAAATTTTTAAAAAATTTTGCTTGAACTCACTATGGCATCATTTGCATTCAAAATAAAAAGATAGAAGTTTTAGTTGAAAATTAACATTCTGTGTCACAACTATATTCCACGTTTCTCTTGCCAGCTTTCTTTTGGCACCTACATATGAAAACTGTTATGAAATACTCTCCCTAATTGGGTCTGATTAATGAATGGGTTGGTGCAAGTGGAAATGAAATGAGGGCAGAAGCTATATCCATCACTGAATTCAAGGAGAGCAATAGTCAGGACTGCCATTCTCTGTGCTGCTAGAATAGTTGGCAGAATGTAAAGGGATAATTGCAGTTATTAGGACATGGCCTACTGCAGTGAATAAAGCAAACTAAATTGTATATATCTCAATAATTTCTGTCATATATATGGGTGGATTTTCAAAGGAACAGAAAAAGTGGAATTGACAATGAACAGGAAAGATTAATGACATAGTTCAAGACTGCTTTCTTTTTTTTCCTTAGAGACAGACTTAAGTAGAACTACTATAAATTAAATTTAAAGGAATATATACATCTGTTTAAATGTATAAATACACACACACATATATATATATATATATGTATGTATATATATGATACACAAATATATACACACATATGTTAGCTACTGGTATTTTTTCTTAAGTTCATTTCCCAAAAAGTTTTATTTTCATTAGCCTAGTTTCTCAAAACTGGTAAGAACTGTAGGGATTAAAAATTAGTCAAACTTCATCATTTTAGAGAGGAAAACAAAAAACATTTAAGACCCTAGAAGAGAAAGCACCTACCCTAAGATCATATTGTAAGTTAATAGTGGAACATGACCAAGAATGCAGATTTAAATAACAGGTCAGTGCAGTTGTCACAATATGATGGCACTTTTTTTTTTAGCTTTTTGTTTTTGTTTTTATTTTTCAATTTATTTTTAATTTTCAACATTCATTTCCACATAATTTTGAGTTACAAATTTTCTCCCCATCTTTCCCCTACCCCCACCCCAAGATAGAAAGCCTACTGAATAACCATTCCCCCAAATCTGTTCTCTTTTATATCCTCCCCCATTCCCTCCTAACTTTCTAGTAGGGCAGGATGAATTTCTAAACACTACTGCCTGTATATCTTATTTCCCAGTTGCATGTATAAAGCATTTATTTTTTTAAAGCAATTGGGGTTAAGTAACTTGCTCAAGGTTACACGGGGATTAGATCCCAAGTCATCCCAACTCTGGGGTCCTGCACCACCTGGCTGCCCCTTAAAAAACATTTTTTAACATTATTAAAAAATAACAAAAACAAAAAAAAATCTTTGATTTCCAGATTCTTTCCCTTCTTTCCTTCTCACCCACCCCCACAGGGAAGACAAGCAATAAAATAAAGATTGCACATGTGTAGTTATGCAAAACATTTCCATAGTAGTTATATCATGAAAGACTAATTATTCTCCTCCATCCTATCCCACAACCCACTTATTCTATTTTCTCCTTTGACCCTATCCCCTTTCAAAAATGTTTGCTTCTAACTACCCTCTCCCCTATCTTCCCTCCCTTCTATTGTCCCCTTTCTTATCCCCTCTCCTCCCCCTATTTTCCTGTAGGGTAAGATACCCGATTGAGTGCCATATATTATTCCCTCCTTAAGCCAAATTCAATGAGAGTAAGGTTGTCCCATTCCCTTTCACCTTCCTGGTCTTCCAACCTCTATTGTAACAGTTTTCTCTCTCCTCTTTTATATGAGATAATTTACCCTAATCTATCCCTCCCTTTCCATTTCTCCCAATATATTCCTCTCTCACCTCTTAATTTAATTTTTTAGATATCATACCTTCATATTCACTTCATCCTGTGCCCTCTCTCTATGTATACATGTACACAAATATCCATGCAAACACACACTTACACCCTCCTATACATACACATATATGTATTTATACATATATACACATACATACATAAACACATACATGCATATACATATACATGCATAATATATACATACATGTGTGTGTGTGTGTATCCTTCACCTATTCTCATACTGAGAAAAGTCTCACAAGTTAAAATTATCATTTTTCCATGTAGGATTGTAAATAGTTCAACTTTGATAAGTTCCTTATAATTTCTTTTTCCTGTTTATCTTCTCATGCTTCTCTTGCTTCTTGTATTTGAAAGTCAAATTTTCTGTTCAGCTCTGTTTTTTCATAAAGAATGCTTGAAAGTCCTCTATTTCATTGAATGACCATATTTTCCCTGAAGTATTATATTCAGTTTTACTGGGTCGGTGATTCTTGATTTTAATCCTTGCACCTTTGACCTCTGGAATATCATATTCCACACTCATCAATCCCTTAATGTAGAAGCTGCTAGGTCTCTTGTTATCCTGATTATGTTTCCACAACACTCAAATTATTACTTCCTGATTGCTTGTAGTATTTTTTGCCCTGACCTGGGAAATTTGGAATTTGACTATAATGTTCCTAGGAGGTTTTTTGGGGATCTTTTTCAAGAGGCAATAGTGAATTTGTTCAATTTCTATTTTGCCATCTGGTTGTAGAATATCAGGGCTATTTTCCTTGAGAATTTCTTGAAGGATGATGTCTAGACTTTTTTGTGTGTGCGTCATGGCTTTTAGATAACCCAAAGTTTATATATATATCCTCAGTCTATTTTTCATGTCAGTTGTTTTTCCAATGAGATATTTCACATTGCCTTCTATTTTTGCATTACTTTGAATTTGTCATAAAGTCATTAGCTTCCATTTGCTCCTATGTAGTTTTGAAGGAATTATTCTCTTCAGTGAATTTTTGAACTTCCTTTTCTATCTGGGCAATTCGACTTTTTAAGGCATTCTTCTCTGGCTTTTTGGGCCTCTTTTGCCATTTGAGTTAGTCTATTTTTAAGGTGTTATTTTCTTCAATCAGGCTGTGGACTTGCTTTTCATGATTTTCTTGCATCATCCTCATTTCTCTTCCCAATTTCTCTTCTACTTCCCTGACTTGATTTTCAAAATCCTTCTTTATCTCCTCCATGGCCTGGGAATGGTTCATATTTTTCTTGGGAGTTTTTGATGCAGGAGTTTGGACTTTTTCTTTACTCTTCTAGTTCCATATTTTGATCCTTTTTGTCCCCCTAAAAGGATTATGTGGTCTGATTCCATTTCCTCTGTTTATTCATCTTTCCAGCCAATTACTTGACTTTTGAGCTCTTTGCCACAGTAGATACCTGCTTCTAGAATGGAGAGAGCTGTGTCCCAAGTAGCTGGGGTTTTCACAATTGTTGTCAGAGCTGTGAGGGGGATGACCTCTCTACAGCCACCACAAACTCTGGCACCTTTATCACTCCTCACCCCAGGACCACCATCCAAGACTGTGACCCATATTGCAGCAGGGCAAAGCAAGAGGGATTACCCTCTGAATGGTCACTTGGTCCCCCTAAGATCTGCATTCCAGGAGCTCCAGAGGTGGCCTTGTGGCTGCAACCAAGGTGAGCAGTGCACCTCCCACCCTGGGGTCAGGGGCTGGGCCACACTCTTCTCTCACCCTGGATCAACAGGGTTCCTCACTGACCTTTTACTTTCTCTTTTGTGTTTTATGGGTTGAGAACTCTGGAAACCACCACTGCTCCTGCTTATTCACTCTCCTGAAGTCTGCTCTTGCCCATCTGTGCCTCTGGTTGGGGCTGCCCCAGGTCTGGGTCTATTTGCCTCATATGGGACTGTGTTGTGCTCTGAGCTCAGTGAGATAGATCCTTCCTGTAGGCCTGCCATGCTGCATTCAGTGAGATGTTTGTTTCTGTCACTTTGTGGGTTCTGTAGCTCTAAAATTTGTTTAGAGTCTTTTTTTTTTTTTTTTTTACAGATATTGGACATGGTTGGTTTGGGACCTCAAGCAAGTTCCTGATTTTACTCTGTTATCTTCCCCATAACACTTCTTATCAGGATTTTCACACTTAAGATCATAGTGGAGGCTCTGGGGGCTAATTTTTTTAGAAGTGGTCTCATGGGTACAAAATATAAAAGTATGTATATTTTAAAATAGAAGGAAATTCTCTATGAAAAGGATTTTCAAGTGCTCCACAAAAGGTAGACTTCTCATTGTGTGATGAAGCAATTTGACAAACCATGGCATTCTCTTTTCAGTGGAAATGTTCTGTGAACAAAGCCTGCCACAATTGCAGAAGATACAAAGCAAACAGAGTAAAAACTCACATTTATTGCAAAGCACTTTACATATGTTCCCAAACATGATTTTACCATTAATCCTCTGAGGTCAGAGCTATTATCTCTGTTTTACAAATGAGGAAACCAAGATTCATTGAGTTTATGTGTCTTACCATGGTTGCTAATTATCAAATGATTCATTTGACTTTTGGTTTGCTAATACACAAACCCATCACTTTATACCATATTGCCTCTACAAAGTGATAGGCTAAAAATACAGAACAATTCAATGCTTTGGCTCTTCTAGGGTTACAAAGGCTGGACAGAAAGGCAAGGCATCAGGGAAGAAATATGCGAGAAACTGGCAAGCATGTCCCCTGGGAACTGAAATGTCTTAACTGAAAGACACATAATGATATTTGTCAAAGATGGCTACTTCTCTATAGAAATGAAAAAATATTTTTTCTCTTATAAAATTGTTATTCATTTCTTATGACTCTATGACCTCCACTTCTTTTCTTTGGTGACCATGTCTATTTCCTAAAGTATCTTTTGTTCAGGGGAAGAGAAGCACTATATCACTAAAATAAAAGTCACAACAATATAATTAGAAATTGTTATCTTAAACTATACAAAGAACTCTAGCTATTCCCCATCCTTGTCAGATTCCTATCACTAGGAGCCCTAATTGTGTTTATTTTTCACTGATTCTCAGATTTACTTTGAATTTTAGTAACTATATTAATAATAACAATAGCTGCTTTAAGTATATAGTGCTTTAAGTTTTACCAAGTGCTTTACAAACAGTATCTCATTTTATTCTTACAACATTCTGTAGAGGCACAAATAAGGAAATGAGAAAACAAAGGCAGACAAAAGGTTGTTGTTTGCTCAAATATGTAAGCAGCAGCTAACTTTACTAACCTAAGGGCCAGCCTTAGGTTGTGTTCTCAGGAGGGACTGAAGAGGCCAGAGACTAGAGAGAAACAACTTGTAGTTTATTCCAACATGGCACTGGGGGGAAAGAAAACTGACTCCTTATATAGAGCATGATTCAAGCATGATCTCCGCATGCACAGGGAGTGTGAACCAATGGAGGGGGGCCAGACCAGTCATATCAGCTGCTGCTCATCAAACGAGTGGTCTTGTGGGAGACGTCCTTGTCAGCTGACAACTGGACTGTGGCCCTCAGCACATCCTTATCTCTAACGAATACAGAGCAGCCTTGGAATCAAGAGGCCACGATGCAGTTCCTGATTTCCCATGGGGACAAGAAGCACTTGGAACTCACATTGTCCTGTTCACAAATAGGTAATAAGTGTTTGAGGTTGTTTTTGAACTCAGGTTTTCCTACATCCAGGTAATGAGCTCTATCCACTCTATCACCTAGCTGCCAATTTTAAATATGTGTGCGTGTTTGTTTGTCTGTGTGTCTGTCTGTCTAAGGGCAATGTGACTGATGTTCATCATTTCAGGATCATGACTCTGTAAAATAATATATTTCAGGGAAAGTAAATGAAGCTAAATGAGAAAATAAATCATTTAATTCCAGAAATGAAGAGAAACTAAAACACAGATTGATGATTTTGAAGTTCAAGTGTTCACAACTAGTGTCTGATAAAAACTATTTGTTTATAATGTTTTATTTTTAAGGAACAACTTAACACAGTGCTCCACATTCAAAATCCTTTGGACACTCCAGTTTATCAATGTTTTCCTTAAAAAAGTGATGCAAAGTCTTAACAAATCATTACATAGGTAGTGAGATCATTTTACTTAAATAAGAATCTAAAGACCATAAGCATATGTGTCTTTTTTTTCACTAATACACATTGAAGGCAAGATCCACAAAAGAAAAATAATAATAATTTTAGAAGTGTAGTGAAAGGGGAAATGGATTTCTAAAATATACCTTAAAATATAAAGATGGTGGATTCCTGTCCAGACATGGAGTATACTTTGCCTGATGAGGATGTATTTGTAAAGTGTCCTGAAAATTTAACATGCTTATGAAAAGAAGACATTGTCTACATATACCACTACCCCCAAGTAAGATACTATAATGTTTATCTACAAAGGAGGAAGAATTAGCAGTTGTAGCATCTAGAAATTTACAGGAGATAAAAATCAAAAAAAAAAATCCAAAATAAAAAAAAAATCCAAATTAATAATGCATGGTGTCAAGTGTCCATATATAAATATTCAGAGTTTATGTGACAAACAAAAGGAGAGGTCCTAATTTAAGGAGGAAATTTTGAGCTCTATATATTTTGTTTTGTAGGTACTTTGGATGAAATTAAACATAAAGAAAGAATACAGTTTTTGTTTGGGGTTTGTGGGACAAAAGAGAGAATGTTGGTTCAATCTTATTCAGCCTCTGTTTGTCCTGAAGGATGACCATTTTACTTGAAATTGCAGAGCAAAAAATAACTAACCAAGGAGTTGATAATTGAGGTTAGTAAGGAAATGCCAAAGGAGCAGCTAGTTATCCTTGATGAATTTAAATTACCTGGGCCTGAAGAACTGATGGTTGTAATGATTGAACAGCTGTGACAATTGAAAGATGATGGGGGTGGGTAATTAGTGGTATTATCAAACTGGGGAAGACAAATGTTACAGTCATTCTTTTTTTAAAACCTGAGAAGAGAAACTATCCACTGTGAGCTTAAGAAATTGAGTTTGATTTCTGGAAAAAATCTTCATTGTTTCATTAAAGACATGGTTGGCAAGAAAATGCAAAGGTAAATGGTGCCTATAAAGACCTTGTATGATATAAAGAATAGATTGGGCAAAGTTAGACTACATGGTTTACCCTTTCTAGTTTAGCTTTTGATAACATCCTATACTATTCATATGGACAAGGTAAATACTGATGAGATGGTAATATAATTATCTGAATCCAGAGCTATTTGAATTATTAAACTTTGAACAATTATTTATTCAATATCAATGTGACAGAATATGTGACCTCTGGGACCTGTGCTTTGTCCTCTAGTGTTTTAAAATCTGTGACAATGGCTTAGATAAAGCCATGAAAGAAAAACTCATCAAATTTGCATATACTACAGAAGTCAGGAGGAGTTCAATATACTAGATGACAGAGTCAGGATCTAAAAGGTTCTTAATAGTCTAGAGGAGAGATGGGGAACCTGCAGCCTTGAGGCCACATGTGATTTTCTATATCCTTAATGTGGCTGTTTGACTGAGTTAAAATTTTACAGAACAAAGATTTGATCCAAAAAATTCATTCTGTAAAATTTGAATTCAGTTAAAAGGTTGCGCTTAAGAATCTAGAAGGCCACATGTGGCCTCAAGGCTGCAGGTTCCCCACCCCTGGTCTAGAGTATTAGGTTGAAAACTAGTAATATTAAATTTATTCAGGATGAATACAGTCTAGTTTGGGTAAAAGCAGTTATTTTGAAGGTTTCTTTCTTGAATGTAAGATGAATATCATTCTGAAACATGATGTGAGAGGTGTTTTTTTTTTTCCCCCCTAATGTGATCCTGGTCTTTATTCAATGTCATAATTTAAAGGAATAAGAAGGTCATAGTCACAATGTTTTCAGTTTTCATCAAACCTTATTTGAAATATTGTGTTCAGCTATGTTCTCTAAGTTTCTAGAAAGAACAACTATAAACTGGAGTGTCTGGAGAAGGATGGTTAAAGACCTTGAGTTCATGACATATGTGGATTAGTTGAAGGGATTTTAAGTAAGATTGGAGAAGAGGAGACTTAAAATGAATAGAGAAAGATAAATATCTTCTAGTATTTCAAGGATATTATGTGGAGAAAAAAATATTTGTTTTGAATAGTCCTAGATGACAGAACCAATATGCATACATTTCAAAGAGGTAGATTTAAGATTGATAATAGGAAATGATTAGAACTATCCAGAAATGGAATGTGCTACCAAGAGAGTTGGTAATTCTCTTTCCTTGGAGATTTTCAAGAAAAGTCTAGGCAACTCCCTCTTGGGTATAATACAGAGGGATGGCATTTGTCTATGGGTTGGACTTTATAGCCAATTAGATTACTTCTCGCTTTCAAATTCTGTGATTGTATGATGTAATAGAAATGCAACTTTAAAGATCTTCCCTGCCCCCAGGCTAAAGTGCACCTGGAGCCTGGGGTGGGAGGCTTGTTTTTCAGTAGATACTTTTTGATTGGCCAGTGGGTCCAGAAGGTTGTTACATTCTCTGAGCCAGGAGTAGGCTATATAAACCCTGATTTGAGGCTTTGTTTTGGGGCTCACTTTGAGAAGTGCTCTGTGATTTGATCAGATAAGACTCTGGGAAGCCATTGTCCAGAGCCCCCCACCTTTGAAAAACCCAGATGTTGATTTGGTATGGATGTAGTGGTTGGACAGTTTAGAAACCTGTCTACTTGATCTGTTTCTCTGTCTCAATAATTCTGTCTGTATACTCTGAAATTCGGGGTGCTGAACTTTTTCCCCTGAACTAGGTAAATGATACATACTTGACTTATTAAAGTAAGCTTGTTAACCCATTTTGAGTTGCTTTCCTTTAACAAAGCAGATCCAAGAACCTGTGTTGGCAGCCATCCTGGGGACGCTGGGGTGCTTGCTGCTACATATGAGAATAATTTTTTCTTTGTAAACAATAATAAGCCTCTTTAAATTCATTCTACTATATTTATATTACATGTTCCTTTTTTAGATGCCATACTACTGTTGATTTATACTTGGTTGTTGTGGTTGTTCTTCAGTTATTTCAGTCATGCCTGACACTTTGTGACCCTATTTGGGGCTTTCTTGGCAAAGATACTGGAGTAGTTTGTCATTTCCTTGTCCAGCTCATTTTATAGATGAGGAAACTGAGGCAAACATATTAAGTGACTTGTCCAGGGTCAAACAACTAGTATCTGAGGCTAGATTTGAACTCAGCTCTTCCTGATTCTAGGCCCAGTGCTCTAGCCACTGTGCCACCTAGTAGCCACTTATATTTAGCATGCAATCCACTAAAACTTTTTTTCAGAAAAAAAAAATGTCAGTCCAATCTGTCCCATTTTTTCCTTGTGAAAATGATTTTTTAATTTTAATTTATGGAATATAACAAGCATCTACATAACATAGTATAATAAAAAAAAAGATGATTGCACATGATGATTTTAACTCAAATGTAAGGCTTTACTAAATTTCATCATATTAGATTCCGTCCAGTATTTTTTCTAGCTTTTAACAATATTTTGAAATCCTTATTTTGTCATCCAGTTATTTGATGACCCTTGCAGGTTTGTGTCATTTGAAAATTTGATAGACATAATATCTATGACTTTATCAAAGTCATTGATAAAAATGTTAAGTAACACATGGGTAAGCATAGACTCCTCAGATTCTCTATCTTTGCCATATTTGCATCAAACCATTAATAATTATTCACTGCCAATCATTTTTCCAACTGTTTGTCTATCTTTTTCTCCCCTTCTAGTTCCTTTCTTATTAACTGAGACTACCATACTGAAGGATTCTCTCAAGAAACACTGTACCAAAGGAAATGGCAGGCCAATTTTCATGCATTATTTCCTATTTCCACTATGACCAATGTCCTTTTCCAGGAGCTATTATTTCTGATAATAGGGATCCTCAGAATATGGCTTCCTCAACTGGAAGATATAAAGGAAGGGTATAGCAAAATAAAATAAGATGTTAGTGATTATCATCATAAGAACAATAATCATCATGATTTATGCGACAACAGCAACAAGAATAAGAATAATAATTCACATACCTAAGTATATATTGTATTCAAATTTTGCAAAACACTTTACATACATTTTCTCTCCTCATAAGAACCATGTTTAATAGGTAACACAGATATTGTTATACCGGTTTTATAGATGAGAAAACTGAGGATCATGGAGGTTAATAAGTGGTATTAAAATCTATAAGCAAATTGCTAGCAAAACATAAACCTAGGTCTTCCTGACTCACTATTTATCATGCTACATATTAAAAGGAACAGAGGGTTTGAAACAGCCAGAATAATGGGGAAGGGAGGGAATGAGCAATGGAATTCTAAATGAGTTCCACAGGTATTACACAGTGCATATATTTTTAGATTTTATTTCAATATATTCATCAGTTTTGCTGTTTATTCTTTCCCTCTCTAAAAAATGCTATTTTGATATAGGATGGCTTTCTCAGAGGGGGAGGGATACAAGAGGTATTTGGATGTATCAAGAAACACAAAATATTAATAAAAACTTATTTTAAAAAGAAGGAAAAGGAAAGGGAATTCCTGGAATTAGGTGATGGAGTAGCTTGTGTAAAGAACAGCAAGAAGGTTTGGGTCACTGTATCACTATGGAGAGGGAATGAGGTTTAAAAAATTGAGTGGGCCAGGTTATTATGGGCTTTGAATTCCTCACAGCTGTTTTTATATGACTATAGAGATAAAAGAGATTCACTGAAATATATTGAATGAGGGGATGACATGGCCTGATCTTAAGGAAAATCAATTAGACAGCTGAGTGGAAGATGGTCTGGACTGTGGAGAGAGAAACTTGAAATAGTAAGATGAATCAGAGGGCAATGGCCATAGTCTAGGTGTGAGGTGATGACTTACAACAATAAGGATGGGGGCAGTGAGAGAGGAAAAGGATGCTAGGATCATTCCTAGTACTAGAAGGTTCAGAATTTAAAAATACTTTGAAGACTAAAGTGTATCAATTGATACAGTACATTTTAAAAATCATAAGGCAAAGAAAATAGAAATGGGATGAAAATGTTAATTTAGGCTAGGGGGTTAGTAAAAATGTAATACTCACATATAATTATATAAGTAGAAATACAATAATTTTTCTATCCGTTGACAAGCCAGGTATCTCTCATGCTAGCTTGTGAGTCTGGAAGACTGAAAGACTGTTGTAGTGCCATGAACAGTAAGATGGAAGTTAGGAAGAAGTAAGAGTTTAGTTAGAAAGATGAGAAAGGTGGCTAGGTGGCACAGTGAATAGAGCACCGGCCATGGAGTCAGGAGGACCTGAATTCAAATCCAGCCTCAGACACTAAACACTTACTAGCCTTGTGACCTTATGCAAGTCACTTAACCCCAACTGCCCTGCCTTCCCCCCCAGAACAAACAAAAAAACAAACAAAACAAAACAACAACAACAACAAAAAAAATGGAAGATAATGAGGTCAACTTCCTGCATGTTGAATTGTATTATAAAAGAGTTTGGGGAAATAAATTCTCTCTCAGTAAACATAATTTATTTTTCATTGATACTAATTGCTCTCTAAACATTTTATAGAATGAACTTTTAAATTCCACTAATTTAGATTTTTTTTTTTATAATTTAGACACTTTTATATGTTTATTTCTCTTTCAGAGATTGGCCATTTAAAATCTGTTCTTTTGTGCTTTTCATAAAAGTTTATTTCATATTTTCAGAGATGCTCATCTAAAATTTTAAGTTATAATTTGTGCTAATATGAATTCAAAACTTGAGGAACAATTTTCTGTTTAATTACGTATTCATGGCTATTTCAAAGCTGAGGTTAGGAGACTTTGTACAGCAAGCAAAAAGTGTAAACTAAAGGTCTGAGAGCATAACGATAAAGTTCAGTGATAAGGAACATATAGGTCTTCATAGAAAGGGAAGAAAAGTGTATGAAATACAAGAAATCAAATATTTAATAAGGCAATGGTATATGAGATCAGAAGATAGCTATGAATTTTCTTTTTCCTAGAAGTCTTTCTGAACTTCCTTTCTATACATTTTACCAACCTGTGATCATAAGTTAATCAAATATTTCAAAATACATGAGAAAAATGCAATTAGCTTATCATATGATCTGATTGACAAAGGGGTAAAAGAGGTGTTAGCTACAATTGGTATCTTGGTCCATAATAATTTGAAGCCTATATTTACTTCTTTCCTATTGATTCCAACTCATAATGTACTCTAATCTGAAATTAATGCTTCTTCTTGTCAATTAGATGTATATGATATCTATGGATAGAATATGCCCTGTAAAACAAGAGGAAAAGAGGAAGTAGAACTTTTATACGGGCCAAACACAACAGAAGAGAAATGGACTAAAGAGGGAGCTCTTTGGTAACTATCAAGGTGATATAATTTGAACAAGAATGAAATCCTTTGGAATAATTGCTTTCAAGTTATTGTGGAGTGTGGATGAAGTGAAAAAGATGAAATGTAAGATATCACTAAATTCCAGAAATTCACCAGTCTTATTGGTGGAAATGTCACTGGGAAGAAAGAGTTATGCAGAAAGTAGAAACAGAAAAATTTTCACGATCTGAGGCTGCTCTCAGGGGAAAGTAGAGAACATTGCTCAAGAGGAATGTGGTAAGTTTTGTTTTGCTTTACAGTCTCCTGAAAGTTTCAATGAGAAAAGTATTTGGGATAACCCTTAGTTTCCAAAACACATTAAAAAGTTTGATCTCTGAAGAACTTCTTTTGAATTATTCATTTTATATCACAGAGCTTGATTATGATATTATTGTGGTTCTCTAATGACAGAAGAAAGCTTAGTTACTTCAAAATTCCTCCTATAGTTATAATATCTTCTGCTGAAATATAACATAATGAGGAATGTCAGTTACATTAAACCTATTTGTATCAGGCAGAGATGACATTTTTAACAACCAACAAAGACCAAGGTTTCCTAATTTAGAATGTCTTCTCTTTTTATTATTATCATTTTTTCCACTATAAATTGACTTTAAAACTCTCTACACATAGTTGTCTCTATTAATGAAGCTACCATGCATGACTGTATTTTGGAGTCCATAACACTAATAAGAGATGCAGTGTGGAATCTTGGATAGGGAGCAGGTTATAGAAGAGTAGAAGACCTGGTTCAAGTTCTGCCTCTGATATATATTGCCCCTGCAGCCCCAGCTAAATGGATTAACACACCTCATTCTTATTGGCTCCTATCTGCAACTATTCTGAAGGTCCCCACCTGGCTGAAGGTCAAATTTCCCTGTACCACTGAAATTAAGATTTTAGTCCCCCGCATACCAGTATAGTTTAGGATGCTATCCCCTGTCTCTCACTGACAACATGCATATTTCATATTACTGAATTTCTAGGTACTTTATACACACTTTCCAAAGGCCTACACCTGTTAAAAAATCTTATGCTTTTAATTATCATCTCTATGCTTAATGTCTTTATCCAAGCTGCAGTCTTATATCTCTGCTTGCCTATTGGACATTTTAAAGTAAACACCTCAAAGACATCCCAAACTTAATATGACCAAAATAGCACTCATTATCTTTTCCCCAAAATGTTTCTTCTGAATTTCTCGATTTCTTTCAAAGTTTCTATCTTTCCATTAGCATAGGTTCACAAAACCAATGTAATCCTTGACTTCACGCGTGCATTTAACCCCACATATTTAATCAATCTCGAATCATGTGACTGCTGTTAGTTATAAACCTCTTTGGTATTCATTTCCTTTTCTCCCACTCACATTCTCTGTCCTTGTTCCAGTACTATTTTTTGTCCTACATTATGAAAATGACCTCTGCTTTGGTCTCCTTGCTTCAAATCTCTCTGTGCTCCATTCCATCCTATATAACACCAACAAAATGATTTTCTCAAAGTGAAGGTCTAAAAATGTCATGTTCCTCAATAAACTGCAGTGCCTTACTAAATTGCTTCTAGAATCAAATATAAACTGTTGTCTTTAGTATTGAGAGACCATTACTATCTGGTCTCTTTATTATATATTGCTCTCTATGTGGTCCCTCAGGTCTAGTCAAATTGTTCTTTTAGTTGTTCCTCACACATACCACTCAATTTCATTTTTCCATGATTTTATATTGGCTATCTGCAATGCCTAGAGTGCATTATTGCTCTATGTATGGCCCTTGGGATGTTACTTAATCTTTTTCTGTCTCAGTTTACTTAATTGTAAAATGAAAATAATGATAGCACCTGCCTCACAGGTGTGAGGGAGAAATGAATTAACATATCATATGTATGCACAATAGGGAGGTAATGAAGATTATTGATCAGAAAAGAAGGAAATGAGAATTTAGGAAGCACCTATTATATGCTAGGCACTGTGACAGAAAGGGCAGAGAAGGCAGTTAGGACATATAATCCATAGGTGGTATTTGGAAATTCAACAGAGGTTATATAGATTGGATAGAAATCTCTATGTGCTCCAATCCTGGATTATATGGTATTGCATTTTTTTACATAAATTAAATAGAACAGAGGAATAAATAATTAGAGAATAAGTTAGATCTGGAAAGCACCTTAGTCAAATCTTTGTCACATCTAGCCAAACCTCACCATTCTCTAGATGAAGAAACCAAGACACATTGAGCTTAAGTGATTTACCCAAAATCACATGGATTGTAAGATGCACAGATGAGATTTTAACTCGTCTTCTGACTCTAAATCCATAGATCTTTCTACTGTTCTAACGTCATTATATAAGGGCAATCCACAAGCCGTTGCGTTTTATATAAAAAAGAACATAAACTACTAGGAAAATAGATGGGTAAAGAATAGATGGGTACAGGATTCTACTCCCTTCGAAAGTTGATCTAAATCTGTCATTTCATTATGATTGGATTGGTATAAGAAATTTGGTGAGGAAATTCCTTCAAGCAATCTTTGAATACTAAACAACTTACACTCTTAGGGAATTATTTAGAAGAATGAGAAGTTGAGTGACTTGCTCAGGTTTTAACTACTAGTGTAAGTCAGAGGTAAGATTTAAACACAGGTCTTTCTCTCTCTCTTTAAACTGTATCTGTTTCTTCTCATACAGTATTGTATAATAACACCACAATATATTGCAAATGGATAAACAAAATAGATTCTCAGGAGTCACACCACATGTACTTTGCTAGATTCTTCATGTCATTTTCCACTAATCTTTCTATGTGTAACATTACACTGGGCCCATGAAACCTCCTTTCTTGGTGGTCAATAATGAAAGAAGATTATTTGAATTAAAATGGAAAACTGGAATAGATAGGCTATTGAATAGTGACCCTCTGGAATAGGTATTATTAATCTGGAATACATCAGATTTAGATAGATAAGAGAGAAAGACAGGCAGAAAAACAATCAGTATTTTAATATAGTTTATTTCCTTTGTAAACCTATACATTTTATTTTATTCATTTAAATTATTTTCTGAGGAATCCACAGGCCAGAGTGGTCCATGACCCATAAAAGAAGGTTAAGATGCTCTGACCTAGGGGATCTTTGATCTTAAAGATCTTCATATGAGTGTACTTAAGGAAAGTATCATGATGTATTTCTATGTCCTGAAACATATCTAATAGGTGAATTATAAATCTGGGGAGGGTTGTATTATTTTTCCAGAATACTCTTTTTCTAATACCATATTTAAATTTTCTGTCTCTGTCTCTCTCTGTCTGTCTGTCTCCCTCTGTCTCTCTATGTCTCTGTCTCTCTGTATCTTTCTGTCTCTCTTTCTCTGTCTCTCTGTCTCTGTGTATCTCTCTCTCTCTCTCTCTCTCTCTCTCTCTCTCTCTCTCTCTCTCTCTCTCTCTCTCTCTCTCTCTCTCTTTCTGTGTCTCTCTCTCCCTCAGCCCCCATTAATTCTGTGCTAAGAAAGTATGTTTTCAAAATGTATCCCAATAACCTTTGGTTATTCTAAGGAAGAATTTTGTTGGCAAAGATATTATGTGAAGACTCTCCTCATATTGACCTTTTACAAATAAAATTAAGTTCTCCATTACTTGTGTGGCTGGGGTGGAGGAATAGGGGATAGGACAAAGTACCTCTCTCACTGAAAGTGGTACAAGAGACTATGTGACCCCTCTAAGCTACTTTTCTTCCCTTCACTTACTTTTTCCTTGGATACATGCTGTGATTAACAACAGACCTTACCTTAAGTTATGGACAGTACAAGGTAGTCCAAATGTTGAGACAACCAAAATTGACATCATATGTTGAATGAAGTAGACATGTTTCAGCTGGAGAAGAGACGACTGAAACACTGAGGCTATTATTCAAATACTCACATATTTGAAAAGGTGTCCTTTGAAGAGTGGATTCTGTTTGTCCAGCATAATACCAAAACAATATCTCAGATTAGTGGATGGAAATTAGAAAGATGTAGATTTGGGTTGACTATATGAGAGAACTTGTCCAAACTTAGAATTACAGTAAAATGGACTGGGTTGTCTCTAAAAGAAATAGGTTTCTTTCCACAGGAGAGGTTGAAGTAGAACTAGATGGTCACTTATTGGGTATTCTATCAAGGATATTAAAGTAAGGGAATTTGATGCAATAACCTCTTCAACTCCTTCCAACTCTTGAATTCTGAGATTCTATTTTAATAGTGCAACTTGTCATTTATGTGCCTTTGATTTTGTTTCAGTTCTTGAAATAACTCCCCTTATTTTTGGAGTCAGTTAACAGTGAATGTGTTCTTAGGATGGGTCAGACTAATACATCACCAGACTGACAGCTCTTATCATGGTTGTTCTGATGATATATTATTGTAAGGCATCATCAGGGGGTTGTCACAGTGATGATTTATTGGTATGTTACATCAAAGGATTGATAGTGAAGAGAAAAATTTCCTAAGAAAGAAATATTTAGTAAGTTACATGAATTACCTCGCATATTCCAAATACTGCATGTTCCCCTTTTTAAAAATAAATAGATTTTATTTCTAATTAGGAAGGATGTTATATTATATTTGTTGAAAGGAGCAATATTTAATATTATTTAACTTTAAAATTCATTTATGATTTTTGTTTTACTTCAATACTGGTGGAAGCATGACATCCTCATAGTAAGTAAACTTATGAAGAATGAAGAGAAATTATTCAATTCAACTCAACAAGCATATATAGAAGGAAGTTTGGGAAGAAGGAATGAAGGAACAAAGGAGGGAAAGATTGATCCCACCTACAGGGATCTTACATAATTAGAGCTGGAAAGGATATTAGAAGACATAATATTCGTTGGTATGTGTATATTACAAACGTACAAATGTATTACAAACACAATTATACACACATAAAATGTACATTTTTAAAAGCTTTAAGTTTCTTCAGCTATATACTTTTATTTCCTTCAATATGTCAACAAATATGATTGCATATTTGAGCTTCATTTGCATTCTGACCCATTCCTTTCTCATTATTTTGGAGTTTTCTGAAACCTTCAGTCAAGTTCCAATATGCTCTGAGGAAAACCATATACAACTTATCTTTTTTTTTTTTAATTTGTAATACTATAGTGATTGTTTCAACCATTTCTAAGATGGGGAACACACTATTCTCTCAGGCAGGCAATTCCAATCACGGCTAGCTCTTATCACAAGAAAGTTCTTTCTAATAATACTTGATTGCAACCATCTGTACTTTTTCATTTACTGGGTCTCTTGCAAGTTCTTCTATAAATCCTTCTTCATAGGGAGCTCTCTACCCAGCAAGCTGCGGTTATCCTGTAGAGGTCTTAATGATACACCTGTACAGATATAAATACATACTTATAAAAATATATTGTTACATACTACATTTGTTGTGAATTATTACATAATGTTTACACATATATAAATATTGCATTTTGTAACATGTTAGATATATAAGTATGAAACATGAACTAAGAATTTTAGAGAAAGGTTACCAGTTGTTGGGTAGGATTTGAAATTATGGAGGCTTAAAAATATCTGTCTTAAGAAAGAATTTTCTACCAGTCAAAAATTGAAATGTGTGTATTTGTATATATATATATATATATATATATATATATATATGTATATGAAGGATAGAGATAGAGGCATATGCATTATGTTATATGCATTATGCGTGTGTATAGCTACCTATCAATCTATACACATGTACACATTTATATTATATAATATATAACATTTGAAGGACCTGCTCATCATTAGTTTATTTGCATGGGGGAAGAACATTTCCCAGATTGCATTTCTAGGATAAGTTTAAGAATGATTTTTTTAAAAAATTCTTTGCAGCCTCAAGTTTAGCTTTTCCTACAAAGGGTCACTTTCCTTAGCTGAAAAGTTTAAGGGGAACACTACCTGTGTCCCTGATTCCTTTATTCTTTTCCCTAGGGTTTCTTTCATTTGGCTCAGAATCTGATCTTGCTATATCATTAGTACCTGCATGTGTAAGCAGAACGAGGTCTAAAGGTTTCATTTTATTCGTGTTTTACAGCAATGACCCAGTTGGACAGTTCTGTATTTTATAGGAATGAAATTTCAAAAGTGTTTGCTACTTTCAAACTCTCTAATAGTGAAACATAAAATTGAATTAATGCAAGAAGACAATATAGGAAACTTGTGGAGGCACTCTAATTTTTCTAGAACTGTGTTTGTCTATACAGGCCCTTAAACAGAGGTTATTTTAAATGCATTTATTAGCTACTTCAAGATTTAAGAAAGGAGAGCATAGATTTTTATTAACTGCCTTTATTCTCAGTTTAAAAAGATAAAAATCCAAGGCCTTTCCTTCTTCCTCTTCACAATGCCTCCTGAGGAGCTATAAACTTCAGTCTCTAGCTGGATCTTAGAGCCTAAATTGAGGGAAAGAAGATTTGGACTTTTACATGCCATTCTCAGAATATTTTTTTCTTCAATATTCTACCTTTAATCTAAAAGTTATTTAAAGTTGACAATATTGTACCTTTTTGTCTATGGCTTAAAAATATCTTCCCTTGGATGATTTTCCCCCCAGGGTAGATCCAATCACCATCTGAATTCAACACCAATAATGAACTCTGCCATGAAAGCAGAGTTCAGCAGTTCACAAGATTCACACATACACATATGTATGTATGTGTGTACATATTATATAGATATAGATATATAGATATTTCCTACTTGTTTTTATTTTATTTTTGTTTTCCTAAAAAAAATCCTTTGAACCATGTGGATAACTTTACTTCAATTAAAATGGAACTACTTTTTCATTTTAGTGTCAACTTTAGGAATTCTAGTTTCTTTCTCTTCTGATTTGTTATGTCTTTAAATAATCCTAGCAAAAGATGAACTATAATTTTAGTTTGTTTCCAATTTCATCCATATATCTATATCTAAACACACATATGTATATGTATTTAGTATGATAGCTATAGCAAACACAGCTTCCTCAAGGGAAAAAAATGAATAGTATTATCCCTTAATACACATTTAGTTTTTTCAATATTTTTAAATAAATAAAAATACTGATTTTTTTAACATTAAAAAACATGAAGATTTTGGTCAGAAATTTTAAATAACAAAAGATAGAAACATTGGAGGGTTAACACAATTATTTTTCCTTCTATGGATAATCATCATTAGAATATTAATTCATTTTATCCTAAGACCTGTAGTTCAGTAAAAAGTTTTTTTCCTATTTACTAAAATTTTACTATTATATCTTATTTTAAAATTTCATTCAGGAATTCTTTTTGAGCTTAATTCAATTTGTTTTGATGTCTTCAAAAGTTTTCACAAAGTGTTTTAGTAACCAGCAGTCTGTCATTTGGAAGATGATTGCTAATTCAAGATAAACCCCCAATACCAGTCAGTATGTATTTCATTCATTGATTTTTCTCATACCATTTCATTTTAAAGCTTTAAAACTCTGAGGTGAGGTGGCACATGGATACTGCATTTAGCTATGACAACTCATATTTATTATTAAAGAGGGGGAAAAGCTCCAGAGATGAAAATATTGAGCTTTTGATAACCATCATCCTATATTCACAGTGAAGACAGGAAAATGTTTAAGCTTTAGCAAACAAACAGAATCCTCTTGCAGTGCTGCACAGAAATACTACTTTATTTTTTAAAGGAAATCTAATTTCAGATGCCACATTGCTTTAACAGTGCAATTTACCCAGCATCACTCCCATGTGTTTGCCTAACCTGAAAGGTTTCACCTGTAGCCTTTAAATGTCCTGTTGTGGTACTAATATGCCTTGGCAAGATGATGGAAAACAGTTCATAAAAATAAAATATGATCTGATGATATGTGAAATGTAAAGATAAGGAAAGGTTACACTGTGAAAAATCTCACAGTGCTTTTTATTTCAAACTGAATCTAAATGAAGCTGCAATCATATTCCATCAGACCATATTTGAAAGACTGGAGTGAGAAAGATTTAGAAAACTTAGAATAGGATTTGAAAAGTGACACTGTGAGCTAAGTCAAGGATCTGGAAATTCTCAGTCTTAACTCGTGTTATCTATTTGTTGGGTAACTTTCTGACAAGGCATTCTCTCAGTAGTATCATGAAGAAATCTGTCCCTCTCTTTCTTCATATGTACATCAAAAAGTAACATTTTGAAATATTTTACAGCTTCTTTCAAATCATTGAAAGACAGAAATAGAATGGTGTATATTTCTTGGGAAATATAAATGGTAAAATGGCTTAGATAGTTTGATATGTTTTATTTCAGGTGAACTGTAACCTCCTGCCAACCTCCCCCCCCCCCCCCCAGACATTGGTTGGTCTTGAAAAATTTTGTCTATACCAATCAGTGACTGATTTCTTTCCCAGGATACTAAGGCAGATAAATTAAAAGTCATTGGCTGAGTTTTCCTGTAGGAGAAATGTCTTCACTTGAATTTCAACATATGTAAGAGGTTCAAAAGGGAGAAATCAGCATGAAGGTTATTAAGTGCCACTAACTTTCAAACTTATGTTCTAGTCATGTACTCCTTTGATGACAGATATAAATTTGTGTTTAAGGAGTAAGATAAATATCAAAATTAAGGTTGTTTTTCACTTGTCAATCACATTTTTTGCCTGTATGGATCAGCATTACCTTTAGGGATCAGGAAATACGTACTAAATACAACTTAAGCTAATATACATATCAGGGTCTGATATTTCTCAAAAGTCTTTGTTTCTAACAATCCTGTCATTCAAATCTTCTTCTTAAATCATTCTTACCCACCTCAAGAATTTCAAACTAATGTCATCAAATATAAATATGGTGAAATTATAAAATGAAATAATTAGAAACATCTTATATTTCCTATAAAATTTGGGCACACTTTCCATAAATACACCCACCATCAGTGAGATGAGTGAAGCCAGAGAGAGATCAAATGTCAAGAGACATGTTGGATAGGTGTAATGGTTATGGGATTTGAAGATCTTCTATGCCCCTTGAACTTGTTGATGTAGCAGGAAGGGGTGGGCAAGAGGAAGCAGGAGTGAAGTGAGAGTCAGTGTGGTGGCAGCAGTGGCAGCGGCAGCCTCAGTAACAGCAGTGGCATAGATTCTTTTTTTTGTGAGCCATCCAGAATTTCTGCTAAGGAATCCTCCTGGGGACTGCTGGGAGGCCAGAGCTGCTGGGAGCAAGCTGTGTGGATGCTGAGCACTTGCCGTGAATGAGGAGAGGAGGACCTTTGCCTGAGGCAGTCTGTTTTGTTTTGAAGACTTGAGAATGTGGGTGTTTATTGCATTAATTATGTCTGCCAATGCTGTAGCTAGTGTTATGACTTTGACTTTCTGGTTTTGGGACTCAGTTTTCTGGTATTTCAATAAATGTTCTAGCTTTATCCCCCAATTAGAGAGACTGTTATATTTTTTGATTAATAACCATATCAGCATATTTATAGTTACTGGAGGCATTGTGAATATTGCATTGTTGTTTTAATAGGGGACAAATATGGCCAAAAAATCTGTGGAAAGGGCTGCATCCACAGGAAGCATACTTGGCCCAAGAACAGGATGCAAAGAAGGGCTATTCACATCTCCCCTGCTTCAAGGCCTACACTGTCTTCACGTTGCTCCCACTGATCTTAGGCAGACGTTGCTTAGCAGGTCACATCTTCACACTGTGTCACTGAATGTTTCCAAATGTTGCTCCTCTGGATGCTCCAAGATGATGCTGTTATAACTTCTGTTTAATGCTTGGCCAAAGTCACCACTTCCTGGCCTATAGTAAAGCACTGTTCTGTTAAAAGTAACCACAACCCTTATGCCTATACCATCAGATATTGATTCTGTGGCATGCCATTTCTGGGTTATTTATGCAGTTTCAGGTACTGTAACGTCATGCACAAGCAGCTTTCCAGAATAATGCTACTGTGAAAAGCTTTTAAGATTCTGATTACACAGTATAGTGATCACTCTATTTATTCCACGACAAAATCAAAACATCCACAGAAAATCAAGGTATAGCATTCACAATATTACAACTTATCACAGAAAATCACAATATAATATTCACAACATAGTCTCAAAGTAAAATAGTCTTTCTTAAGTTAACTCAATCAGTCACTTATCAGTAGTCTCAAAGAACACAGTCAAAGTCTTCAACTATTGGGGCAAAGTCTTGATTAACTCAATCAGTCACTTATCAGTAGTCTTAAAATACACAGTCAAAGTCTTCCCTCTTGGGGCAAAGTCTTGATTAACTCAGTCACTTATCAATAACAATATCTCAAAAGTGCTCAAAGTACAATCAGTCACTTATTTAGCAAAGGCTTACTAAGTATCATACACAAAACCCTCCACCCCTTAGGTCACTAGCAAACTATAATTCCATAATTACTCAGTACCCAAGGAAAGGTCTTTCCATCTTGACTTGGGGCCTGTTCTCAGATTCCCTGGATCCCCTTCCATGGTCCCAGATTCTACCTGGATTCAACAGACTGTCACCTGGGTTCAATGTCAGACAGCTCCCAGTTCCTTGATTAGCTCTCTGGGCAGGTCCTGCTCCACACTGAAGTTCACAGGGTCTGGTCCATGTCAGACCCTTCACCATGTCTGCTCCAGGGAATTCAAGGCTCAATCAAGCCACAAACAAACAAAGTCTCAGCATCCCAGTCATGCTTCAGTCTCCTGGCCTCCTTGCTCCAGATTCCGAGCTGCTGGGCTCCTGGCTCCTGGCTCTAGGCTCTGGGTTCCTGTTTAGAAGAAACTCCACCACCACAAGTTTTCATGACTCAGTTCTCCATTCTTCTGTAGCTATTCTGCCACCAGATCTCGGTCTCAAGGAAATTCTGACTGTGTCTTTCTGGGGCTTTTCCTGATATTCACACAGCCTGTTTCAGCCAACCCCTTCCTATTACATCAGTAACAGGAGAAAGGAGTTCATACCTTCTGTTTCCCCAACAGAGGCTTGATCAGTTGCTAAGTGCTAAGTACCTGCTACTTTTGCTAGCACAAATGATCTTCAAATTCAAAATTACCTTACCATTACAGGTGCCTGACTTCTGACTGTTCTTCACCAAAACATCACCTGTGTTAAAGGGGATATGGGAAAAGAAAAATAATAAACCTTTTCTACCCCTTTTGCATTCTCAAAGAGCTAGAGTGAGCTCTCTCCTCAGATTGACTACCAAGATTTTTCTCTACCAGGATCACTTCCTATGTTTATTTTTAAAACTTCAGTCTCTTCTATTTGCCAGAACCAATGACTTCAGAAAAAGGAACCACTAGAGCCAAGTCAATTATCTTTGACAATACTCAACATTATTTATTGACCCTTTCATAAGCAAATAGGTTGATCAAGCTTGATACATTTTCAACATTCAAAGGGCCTCTCAAAAATCACACTTCTCTCATATGAGGCAGCTAAGTGGGACAGCTAGATCTGGACTGAAGACCCAAGTTCATTTCCTGCCAGACATTGACTACCCATGTTACCCTGGGCAAATAACCCATTCTCTCAGGCTCAGTTTCCTGATCTGTAAAGTGGGGATTAAAGCAGTACCTCTATCATGGTGCTCTTGTGAGATTCAAATGATATGACATGAGTAAAGTATTTTGTGATCTTTAAAGAACTATATAAATGCTACTATTAGAATTTTGATCATTGTTTTCATCAAGTATATTGGAAGACTGAATTCATCATTAAGGTCCACTTATAAAACATCCCCACTATCATGTTAGAATCTCCCACTCCCAACTGCTCCTTGGCTAGTATAATGGCATACTTTTTTTTTCAGGGAAACCCAGTATCCTTATTCAAGGATCAGAAGGAGTCTCAGTTCCAGGACTTCAGACCAGCCTTCAAGAAAGTAAACACCAAATTCTTGACTCTGAAACTTGGCTGATTCAATTGAACTTGTTTCTGCAGCTGGATCTTCTAAAGGCTGCCATGTGCTACCCCTCCAGGTGCTCTATTTAACTGGGTGGGGGAAAGGGGTGGTCTCTAAAGAAAGTACAGGCAAAAGTGGAAAGAACTTAATAATAGATGAATCCTTAATGATTTGATGACTCTTGCTTTTTAAATTTAAGTTGTGTCATAATAAAACCTTCAAGCTAGTCAATTATTAGAAGTCCTCCATCACTAGAACTGACTAGCCAATGCTCTTTACTTCCATTGGGTTGTTTGAGAGTTTTACTTCATATTTTGTTATAAGTAGTTTGTTTAGGAAAACTCTTTACATAGATTTCCTTTACAGAAACATTTGTAGGAACAGATTCCAGGTAGTTCCCTTTGGAACAAAAGTGTTTTTAATCCTCTAGCATGACATTGAAATTGTATTAAAAGAATTGTGATTAGGAAGGAAAGATTTTTGTATGTAATGATAGCTACTTGACTGAGTTTCCTTCCTTTCCCTCAAGCTAAGATCAATAATGCCAGCACAAATTAGCCTCCATAAAAGTTTCTAGAACCTAAATAGGATGTATATTCTCTTCCCACTTTTCTCTATAATGTCTTTTCTAGTTGCTTCATATCTCAGGTAAAGTCTCTTATATAAGAAACTTTCCTTCAGTCCCATAAATCTAGTGTGTTTGCTCTGTTGATTACCAACTTTTTATCCTTTACATAGCTTGTTTGTTCATAGTTGTTTATGCATTGTCTCCCCTGTTTTACTATGATGTTTAAAAGAGAAGGAACAGGATTTTTTTTGTTGGTGTTTTTTTTTTCTTCAAAGTTGTAGTGCTTAAAGGCATATAATAGGTGATTAATACACGCTTGATTGTTACTGACTATATTTCTCATGTTCATGTTAAATGAAACTAGAAGTATACCATTATGGAGTCTTTGAAGAAATGCAAGCATTTGAATGAAGTCTTATCCTTCAAAACTAATTAAAAGCAATTTTTCAGTTTTTGTTCTTTTTTTAGTGCCTATTGCTAAAATAAAACTTTGTATTTTTAACAGTCTGATAATATAAGTTGTAGTACTTGTTTCCCATCTATCTTTTTTTCTTTCCTTCATCTATGCGGTCTTCATTGATTCACCTTATTCATACATGTTTTTGTCCTGTTGAGAGATGACAGCATCATCTTAATCTTTATTTTTTTATGTTGTTTACAGTTGGCAGCTATCAGTCCAGCAAGATTTATACAAGTCATGTACTAATCCCATGGCATGCTCCAAAGGAAAAAGTAATAGCTGTTTTTGCTGTCACTAATTCACCAATTTGGCAGAAAATCTCATTTTACTCATTCTATCATTAAGAACTATTGCCCATTTATGTAGACAACTCTTTACTCTCTATTAACCCCTACAATCTAATTCAATTTGCATTGCTATGCTTTATGGTCTTGAAAATAGATTTTTAAAAAGATCAAGGACCAATTTATTCTCAACTCCAAAGGCATTTACTCAGGTATCTATTTCATAGACCTCCATGCTTTTGATATTTTGACACCTCCCCTCTCTCTCCCTTTCATCCCTACAACCTTTAGAAAAAATCATTTTCTCTATTAATTCCTCAGGGAATCACTATCCTGATTAGCCTTTTCAGATTGTTTATTTTGTATTTTTCCTTTACCTCTCTTCATCTTCCTTCTGCTCCCATAGCCACTGTTTTCTTCTCCACTCTGTTCTTCTCTCTCTAAATTCACTCTTTGAATATGTCTTGAATCCTCATAAGCTTCAATTACCTATGGGGATATTTCCCAACCACTGTTTGAACATTTCAAATAATCATGAGGTGTTGATCAAAGAGATAATTATAATTACTGTGTAAATAATAAAGTCCTTAAAATATGAGCTTCTATCATTGTCTTCCTCCTGATTATCAGTGTTATAGGGGATCTGATTCCATTTCTGCTTTTTAAAATCATTTAATTGTTGTGAAGAAATTGACAGTTTCAAACATTGTTTCTAATTCTGCTCTCTGAAGGTAATAGGACAAGAAAAATCATTCCCTTTTTATATATGAACCTTCCTTCCTTCCAAAAAGGGGGGGAGGGAGGGGGCATAACACATTCTACTATTTTCTTTTTTTCCAGGCTATGTTTTCTCAGTACTTTCATCATTTCTCCATGTTATGATTTCTGATTGTCACACTGTGCTTGCAGCTCTACTCAAATTCTGTCTACTGACACCTATATTATATCCCCAACCAAGCAAAAGGAAGTTCTTCCTGAAACATCCTAGCTATTTCTACTGGATTTGCACTCTGGCCAAAGTAAGCAAGTCCATGTCCTCTTTTACGATAAAACTCTTCAGATATTATAAGATCTGGCATGTTCCTCCAGTCTTCCCTTCTGTAGGAATATATATAATATATTTCATCAGTTCTTTCCGCTTAATTCTCACATAGAATGAATTTAATTGCCTTCACCATTTTCGAAGGTCTCCCTTCAGGAAAAACAAACAAAAAAGTTAATATTTTCCCCCCTAATATATGGTACCTAGACCTGGATCTAATACTTCAGATATGCTCTAATCAGGGCAGAAATACAGACAATTCAATTGAATAAATATTTATTTAGCTCCCACTAGTCCCAACATTTCATCTCACATAGTAAGTGCATAATAAATTATTGCTGTTGTTGCTACTGTTAACTGTGGTAGTAATGGTGATGATGCTTATCTAGATATGATTTTGCTTTTCTATTTTTCTATGGACAAAGAAAGTTCATAAAGATATTCCTAGTACAGGGACAGCTTGGTGGCACAGTGAATCGATCACCGGTGCTGGAGTCAGGAGGACCTAAGTTCAAATCTGATCTCATACACTCAAGACAAAAACTAGCTGTGTGACCTTGGGCAAGTCACTTAACCACAACTGCCCTCCAAAAAAACAAAAAAAAAGATATTCCTAGCAGAAGTCAATAAGCTATCTATGTAGCTTATGGTATTCATCTTGACTCCCAGAGGACATCTCTTTACTATGGAAAGAATGTATCAAATAGCATAGTCTAGCAATCTGGTACATAATGTATTATACTAAAGATTTTAAAATTATTATAAAGACAACATTATGTAAGAGAGTTGCAAGATAAATGATATTAAATATGATGATACTGATCACTATAAGAGGGGACTGATGAAAATAAAGCTCATTTACTGTAGCAGGGAATAATATAACAAATTTTAAGCTGTTATCTATTTTGTTGATCAGTGGTCTCAGTCATGTCTGATTCTTTGTGACCACATTTTAGTTTTCTTGGCAAAGATACTGGAGTGGTGTGTAATTTTCTTCTCCAGCTCATTTTACAGATGAGGAAAGTGAGGCAGACATCGTTAAATTACTCGCCAAGAGTCACACAGGTAGTGTCTGAGGCTAGATTTGAACTCAAGTCTTCCTGACTTCAGTTCACTATACCAATTAGCTGTTCCTCTGTTGTCTATTAAATGTGTTGAAATAAAATTCTTTAACACTTAAACGATTAAACAATGATTATTTAAATTTTTCACTCATTTAAAATAGTTTGTTTTACTGTCCATTTCAGATCATTGTCAAATATGAGCTAGATTAGAATCAGTTGCGAAATCTATGAATTGACTGATGGCTCAGTGAAGATGGGAGTAAGAAAACAGAAATAAGGACACTGTGAAAAATTATTAACAGCTCATAAACTCAATCCTATCTTAGCTCTTATACCTTAATCAAGTGACAGTTGCAGAATTATCTTTCTAAAAATGCTTACATTAAGATCAACTTGTGAATTATTTTGTAATCTATGTATGTGTAATATTTTGTTTTTAATATAACTAGATTTTTGAAAAAGAGTCAATTTTTATTATTTGCTGTGGCTTTCTCTTTACTTCTTGATGTTCCTTGATGGCCGTAATTGACATTTGAAGTCCTTTTACTTTGGTCTGAAGGTTTCCAAGAATTAATTTTAGTGTAAATTTCTGTATGTCTTTTAGGGCAGTTTTGGCTTTCTTTGTTTTTGGATCACATACTTTCCTTGGACATTTTCTGACATGACAACTAACTGGTTACTTTTGATATTCCATTAAACTAATATTTTCCTGAGTGGATAAATTTTAAAACAATTAAATATTTATAAATTGCTTAATAAAATATAGCTATGACACTTTAATTTTAAGGTTGTAGACTAGCTAGGACCATCCTGATTTTGGTGATACTTATCACCAGGCTGGGTTTATAATGTGGAATTTTCCCATTATGATAATGCACTTAAATTGCCTGCTACAGTAAGATATGTAGACATTGTGTTTAGTGTGGAAATAAGGAATTCACTGATATGCTGAAGTAAATATTAAAGATTTTGAAAGTATTTCATTTCTATAAAATATGTAGTATTCAATAATGAAAGTATTATTATCCCTATTTTATAGATAAGGAGCCTCAGTTTTATAGAGAATAAGTGATTTGTCCTTGTTTAACAAGGGAAAGAAAAAAAAGCATTAGAGAGTAAACTTTACTGCAGAAATCTTGACCCAATTAAATTTGTGTAAAACCTTAGAGAAATATCAGGTTGTAGTGTAGTTCTATGGAATATCACTGAATATGTAGTCCTAAATCTCATTTTGAAAATGAATGATTCATAATGATCTCCTCTCTTGTTCATAAAACACATAACTCTGTATAGAACTTGACATTTTTGGGAGGTTTTTACATTTTCAAAGTCCCATGGAGTGAAAAAGCCTTAAATAATCTATTGTACTTACAGGACTTCAACATTTTCTCTACAGTGGGGAAATAGTAATTTAGCATAGTAACAACAGGTCAAAATTAATTTATAAGTCTCTTTCCAAATAAAGAATTTATGGTTTTATTTATTAGGCATGCTTGCCAATGCTACCAGGCCCTGATTAGAAATATGGTGCATTTAGGTTCATCTAAGAATTGTATAATTCTTCATGTAGAGGGATATGTGCATGTGCATTTACCCGTCTTAAACTTGTTCTTTAAACCGATGTGTGTCTACATATCAGGCATCACAATAGCATGCACTTCACAGAATAATAATGAGGATGAAATGAGAAAATACAGACATCAATTTATGAACATTAAAGGACTGTATAAAAGCTTGTTTTAATTTTTATTATTGAAGGTAGCTGCTTTTAGGTGAAAATAATGGATAGTAATAAAATCCCAAGCAAAGTTCATAGCAGTTTACAGGACTATCTAGGAAAATTGACCAAAGGAATAAAAAATTCGTGAGTGGTAGCATTGTATGCATAAAAACTTAGAGTCAATAAACTAATTTTATTCCTTCCCAGCCATCCCCATTTTTAGCCTAATCCACTGAAAACTGTAAATATATTTTAAACATAAAATAAAAGGTGAAAGGAACAAAGTGCAACCCTCTGCAGTGATAATTGTAGGCAAGGCCAAGGCAATGTAATATCGAGTACCTAATCCTAATTACTTCAGATTTCTGGTACTGAATCATGTGTGGCTCTCTGTCTGGCAACTACAATAAAAGAAAAGAAAGGTTGCTCATATTTTTAATGAAGGTTTGAAATGTGAAAGTTTAAGTGGTGTGCACTGCATTTTAAAATTAGAGCATCTGAGAGCCAAATGAGGGCTCAGGTTAGAAGGCCACATTAAATGGCATTTTGCCATAGGTGAACATATTATTTTACACTAAATTAGCTTAAATATAATGTATATATTTTTCAAACTGCTATCTTTAAAAAGACATAATTACTCTCTAGCTCTGGCATAACAATAACAATAAAATTCAATATTAATAGTAACAAAAATCAGTCAAATTTCAGTTAGAAACCTCAGTAAGACCAGAGTTCAAAGCTAGCCTGTGACACTTCATACCTGTGTGATGCTAGGCAAGTCACTTCACCTCTTTTTGCTTCAGTTTTCTTACCTGCAAAATAGGGATAATAATAGCACCTACCTCCAAGTGCTTTTTTGAGTATCAAATGAGATAATAAAAAGCTCTTAGCACAATGCCTGGCACAGAGAAGGTGCTATATAAATATTAGTCGCCATCCTATTCCTTGTCCTCCTCCTTCTCTTCCTCCTCCTCCTCCAATTTCCAGTGTCTGGCACATATAAATTATTTAAATACCTAACATGCCAAACACTGTTCTAGGTGGGAGAAAATACAATTAGGTTATATAAAATAATTCCTACTCCCAAGGAATGGATATTCTAATTGCAAAAGAACAAGTACTATATAGTTTTATATATAAAGCCAAGAAATAAAATAATGAATTAGTTAAATAAAAAAATAGATCATGAGATATGGTACTCATAGTACAGTGAATGAAGGGACAAAGGGTTTCATTAAAAAGGTGATGAATGACCTACATCTCAAAGGAACTGAGGGATTCTATAAGGTAAGATGAAATACATCCCAGGCTTGAGGGTTTGCAACTGCAATCATGTGGACATGGGGAATGGAGTTTTCTGGGTAAGGAACAGAAAGCAGACTGATTTATCTGGATTGCAAAGAACAAAAGGGGGGATAATGTAGAATAAAACTGGAAAGTTAAATTGAAGTCAGGTTCTGTAGGGCTTTAAAAATTAAACAAAGGAGTTTGTATTTTATTCTAGAGAAAACAAAAAAAAATTGAAATTAGTTGATAGAATAGGAGAGTACCATGGTTACAAATTAGTTTAAAGTCATTTTGATAGCAATGTAGAGGATAGACTGGAAAGATGAGAGGCTCAAGGAAGTGGTTAGATTCATTCACTAAGAAATGAAAAGGTCCTGAACTAATGTGGTAGGTTTTTAATGGAGAGAATTTGTTGAATGCACAGAATACTGTGAAGGTAAAAATAGTAAGCATTATTAACTGATTGGATATATGGGAAAGTAAGGAGTCTAGTAAAATGCCAATGCTACAAATTTCATAGAATGGAAGGAGAGTAATAACTTCAACAAAAAAATGCTGGTCTGGAACTGGGAAGAATTTTTGAGGAAAGATAATGTGTTCAGTATTGAAAGTGTAAAAGTAAAGATATCATTGAGGCATGCAGTGTGAAACATTCAATAGGTTTATGCCTACATATATATATATACATACATACACATATATATATGATGTGTGAGCACATATTATATATTTCTACATCTGTAGAGTTGAAAGTTACTACCACATATTGGGAATTTTTAAAAACCTATAGATTTTCTGATTGATTCCTTAAGAAAAAACATGAAAAATTAATCGACAGAAGATTAAAGCTTGGATTATATGTTTGTATGATTATGTGCTTTTTCACAGGATTTAGCATAGAGGTTCTTTGCACTATATATGTAATAGTACTGAATTTTATTTCAATTTTTAGAAATCCATCTATTGCACATATGTAGTGATATATGTAACAGAGTGATTGCTTCTGTGGTGACCACTTATATTACAAGAAAAATAGCTAAATTTGGCTAGACATCAGCACCAAGGGATATGTAGCAGTAAGACAATTTCCTTCTTATTCTTTTAATTTAGCAGGTGTGTTCCTGGGTAAGGAAAAACACTGGGAAATATGGTGATAGAAAATTTATGCAATTAATGCTTTCCTCAAGTACAAGGGAATACAAAGACAAAAATAAAACAGACCTTTTTCCTCAAGAAGCTTGCAGTATAACTGGATCGACATTATGTTCATAAATAAGCATATATACAATAAATAGAAGGTAACATTTTAAGGGGCAAAAAATGAGCAGCTTGGAAATAAGGAATAGCTTCATGTAGAATCTTTC
This sequence comes from Petaurus breviceps papuanus, assembly GCF_028583685.1. Taxonomy (NCBI): domain Eukaryota; kingdom Metazoa; phylum Chordata; class Mammalia; order Diprotodontia; family Petauridae; genus Petaurus; species Petaurus breviceps. The sequence goes on along the minus strand of NW_027187332.1, from coordinate 6,363,014 downwards.
ACTTGAATAGAATTTTGAAGGAAATGAGGCATTTTGGGAATCAGAAATGAGAAGGGAATGGATTCTAGACAAAAAAATCATATTGATGCCAAACTCAGAGACTTTGGTATATTTCTATGGTTTGAAACAGTTCCTTGAATATTCCAGTTCAATTGGAGAAGGAAGCTCTGATAGAATTCATCATCATTATAAAGTTATTGAAATAGGATTTACTTTGGCATGCACTTGCTCTAATTATTTTTAAATTTTTTTTCCAGTCTTATCTGAAAGAGTGAGTTAAAGTGAAGGTAGTCATGGACTTCCCCATACTCAATCATCTGGCCAGGTAACCACTTAGAAGTATCTTTAGTTGACACTCAATTTATGTGATCTCTCCATTATTTTCAATGTCCCTCCTAGGAACACAGTATCTTGGAATGCAGAAGTGCATGAAGCTTGGATCCTCTCAATCACTGGATCTGGTACCAATGTCATGTCATAGACTTAGAATAAAAGAGACCTATTTGGTACAATGGATGGAGTGATGTGCTTGCAGTCATGAAGACTTGACGGTATGATTCTGGGAAAGTCATTTATAAATATTAGATAGATAGATAGACGGATGGACGGACAGATAGATATAAATATTAGATAGATAGATAGACGGATGGACGGACGGATGGACGGACAGATAGATAAAAAGGTTTGCAGATGTAGATATCACCTGGTGATATAACAGAGATGACAAAGGATACCTTTACATCATGGCAGCAACCATGTTAGGTCTTTGTTTCTAATCCTTTCTGTCTTTCTCCCCTTCCTTTTTTCTTCTTTCTTTCCTCCCTCCGTGCCTCTCTCCCTTCCTTCCTTCATTCTCCCTTCCATCCTTCCTTCTCTAGGAGAAACATAACCATGTGTAGGCAATAGGGAAGAAACCTATAGATAGGAAGAGATTAAAGATGAGAAATAGAGATTGATAGATAAAGGTAGATTCCAGAAGAAAGGAAAAAAAGATGCCCTTAAAGAAAATATTGTTGTTAATGTTGTTGTTATTAAATATTGAATAGACCATCATCATTCTCCTGAAATAAAGGAGAAGGTAGATGAAAACATTAAGTCATTGAGGTGGGGAAAATGAAATATGAAAAAAACAATAATTATGAATGGGCTCCATATCTTCTGTAAATCTGATCATGAGAACAGACATTAAAAGATAGGGTACTAGAATTATAGACTTAAAGAAGACCAGGTCTGGAACACTCAGTATGGTGAATGTGATAGAAAGTCAATCAGAGATGAATAAAAAGGATTATCAGTTGAAGTTGGATGTAATGTGCACTGTATGTATTGGATATTACTGGATGTAATGTGTGCTGTACCTAATGAGTATGTTGCCTTGGCTTTCTCAAATAGTTTCCAAAACACTTGACAAAGAAGCAAAATAGAGGGGATAATGTAGTAAATAGATTAGTGTTAGAAAATAGTACCTCATAGAAAAGACAAATTCTATTGTAGCTTCAGAAATGGGAAGTTATGGCAAAATTATGGGATTCAGGTTTATATTTATGTCACTTTTGATCACATTCAAGGTAAAATATTGATCCAAATGCACCATTAGGAATTGGTCAGTGCTAATAATTAGGATTACTTGACTCTACCTTTTTTCCATAGGTTCATTTTTGAATATTCTATAAATCATTTTTGCCCATTTGAACTGCTGTGGTTTCTTCAGGTTAGTGAGAATGTCTTAAAATGACACTTAATCAGTGTAAAACTGATTATAATTATTTAAAGCTCCAATATCTGTGGGTTTAATAATAACTGAGTAGTCAGCTTCCTGGGGTTGTTATGTGGATCAAATGATATTACATATTCATGTGTTTCCCAACTGTAAAATATCATATATTTATACCTATAATCAATAAAATAAAGACATGTCAACACAAATGTCAAAAGTGAAAACTTAAATAATCATATTTCATCATACTTTAATCTAAGTTGAAGAAAATTCCATCATAATGAGTTAAGAAACTTGATTTCTCAAGGTCGTAGAAAAAAAAATCAACTAAAATATAGATGCCTATAAATGTTGATGATTTTAAGAATTAAAGAACAAAATTCTGATATTAATAACAATACAAGTTTATTATCACTCTTCACAATGAAATAAGCTGGTTTAATTATCTTGAATGAACAATGAAGTTTAGTTGGTTGTTCTTAAAATTTTATGGGAATAGAATAACTATAAAAAGGACCACATGATGTAACTAAATCAAATATAGGATATTTTATGTACCCCATGTACATATGTATTTGTGTATGTATATATGTAGATATTTTAACATAGCCCTTTTGTGTGTATGTATAAACATACTTACTAGACTGTCGATGTTACACATATTGTGTATACATAGTATGTAAATATGCATAAATATCTTTTTTGTATATTTATGTTATTATCTCTTTTGGATTCCATTCTATAATACTGATTTACATGAATTTTATATATGTATATATAGTTTTGAAATAAGTTATTTCTATCAAATATGAACATCTCATTGGAAAAACAATGAACCACTAATACATGCACTTAAATCAAGGTCCATAAATTTGTCTTTTGAATAAATATTCATTTTATAACTACATATAAATATGATTAGCTTTCTTTATCTATTTAAGAGGAGCTTTCACCAGATTAGCAAATGTGGCAATGCACTAAAACAAATGTTTGAGAACCCCTTTACTAAAAGAATGGTTGAGAATAAAATTATATGTCACTTTTAAAATTTTGTTTTGCCAATTATCAGAAAGAATTGATGATACTTCAGTTTTATTACCTTGGTAGTGATCATGCCAATACCATTTAAGTAATTACTCCTCAATGTGTTTTTCTTAAATAATTTCTTCCAATTGACATAGATTGTTAATTGCCTTTTAAAATATATATATGTAAACTTAAATTCGGAAATATATATAGTTAAAATTATTAAAATATAATATATAATTATATATAATATATAAATAGTTTATATTACATATAAACTAATAAGAATGTATAAAATATATAATACAAGAAAGTAATCATTCTTTGATATTTAGGGGGAAGAGATGAGAGACCCTTCAGGAACCCATCCCTAGGGAATATAGATTTCGATGTAGATAATAGGAGAAGGGAAATCAGAATAAGTAAGGCAACATATAGGTTTTAAATAATTTAAACTTAGTCAAAAAATGCATTTCCCAGAGGATGTCTTTCCAAATGAATGTCTTCTTCCAAGAAATGATTGAATTTTTTCTTCTGTCAAAAATGGGGTAAGGGAAAGAAACTCATGAATGGACATTCTCTTTTTTATATTTTAAATATTATTTTTTCCTGAAGTTTCAGTGCATGTTATCTTTTCTTTTAAAATTCACTTGATTATTTTGATATTTTAATTATAAAAGTGTAGTTATGATCATGACCCTTTCCTTTTGTTATCTTGAAATATCCATGTCAGTGTATGTCTATAAATCTTCCTTAGAAAATCCACCCAAAATATGAGAGGACCCCTGGTGTGTGTGAGTGTGTGTGTGTGTGTGTGTGTGTGTGTGTGTGTGTGTGTGTGCGTGTGTAGATATATTAATCTAGCACTCATAGTATCTACTTACTTTTCAAAATTGCTTCAAAATCCCCAGGATTCTTTCTTGCCATACATAAGCTTCATGATACATTTTATGCCATTTTTGTAAAGGAGAGTCATTTTTTGTACAACTCAATATCTGGCTTGTACAACTCAATATCTGGCTTGTACCCATTATGTATTTTTCTATTTCCATTTGTTTTGATTCTAATTTTGATTATTACAAGATTGTGGTTTATTATAATGTATAACTATAAAGCAACACAAGTTGAATATTTGTGTTTATAATGGGCTTTTGTAATAGTGGGAAATTTAAGACTTATGAAAGCATTGTCCCAATTTTTAAGGTGCTATTCAGCTTAATTTTTTGCTACTACTCAATTTTGGATGCCCTCTCATTACACATCTTCACAAACTCTACAAAATATATTTACTAATGGACTAAGTAAACAGGCTGCTAGGTTAAAAACATGTCACAATTTTGGCAGTACATATTTTTTTATATTATTTGGACTTTTGACTAAAATGGATAGATTGGTCTCACCCTCATTATTGTAGATTTCCTACATAAAACTTTTTTTTTAATTTTTTCATGGATTGTTCAGTGTCATTTGAAGACATGTGTATTTGGAAAAACTAATCATGTATTGTTTCAACCCTTAAAAATGCATAGAAAGAAACATAAATATCACTGTCAACCAAGTTGTAAGAACATGTGTTTCCTTGAAAACACCTTGATTATTACAGTACCCATAAGGGGAACCGAAAACAACAGAATACAAGACAGGAAGCATTTATTAAGGGCCTACTATGTGCCAAGAAGGGTATTAAGCAGTATTCAAATATTATATCATTCAATACTCACAACAACCATAGAAGATAGATGATATCATGATTCCTATTTATATCTGAAGGGATTCACAAAGCTCATGTCAAAACTTAGGTCTCGCTTCTTCCAGGCCTAAGTCTTTCTCCATCATGCTAGCTGGCACAGAAAATCAATTAAAAATGCACAATCTCTCCTGAAGAGACAGAGGCAGTATTGGAAGGTGCGGCCCACAGAGGCAGTACAGGAAGAGGCCTGATCAACTCAGAGAGCAAGACATCCCACCAAACACAAGGGCCACTACCAGGCCTATCACAAAAGGGCTGGGACTGGAAAGAGCAAGGTAAGAACCAAATGCAGGGGCCCCTGACCCAGAAAGCAAATACTCCTGGGGCTACCACTTCATAGCCCAGAAATTAAAAAAAACAAAAAGCTCCTATCAGGACCTCCAAAAACCAGGATAACAGATTGAACCCCACCTGCTCCAACCCCCCCCCCCCACAAAAACATAGTAACTATTGCCCCTCTACACTAGAGGCTTGGGATACCTAGAGGAAGGGCATCGCTAGGGTCCTGTCTCAAAATGGGTAGAAAGCAGACTACAAAGACTCTGGTCTCCTACTATCCTCAGAGGGAGGAACCAAACTCAGAGGGAGACAATGTGGACTCCACAACCACAGCTGAAACATCAACAGGGAACGGGTCCCAATCACAGAAAGATATCCTAGATGAGATCAAAAAGAAGTTTGAATACCGAATGAGAGAGATAGAAGACAAAATGAATAATTCTCTCAAAACCAAAATCCAGAATTAGAAAAACTTTATAATGAAGAAAACATCTCTCTTAAAAGAAAAGTGTATGATATGGAAAAAGAGCTCCAAAAATTAACCAAGGAAAATGATTTGCTAAAAACTAGAATCAACCAAATGGAACCAAATAACTGTATGAGGAACCAAGAATTAGTCAAACAAAACAACAAGAACGAAAAATTAGAAAAATAAAGAGGTAAAATACCTCAATGTAAAAATAACTGACCTGGAAAACAGATTCAGGAGAGATAATCTGAGAATCATAGGCCTACCAGAAAACCATGATGAAAAAATGAGCCTGGAAAACATTCTCCAAGAGCTCGTAAAGGAAAACTGTCCTGAGATACTAGAACCTGAGGGTAAAATAGAAATAGAATTCACCGGACACCTGCTGAAAGAGATCACAAACTGAAAAGTCCTTGAAATGTTGTGGCCGAACTCCAGAACTAGCAGATACAAGAGAAAATACTTCAAGTAACCAGAAACAAACAATTCAAATATCGAGCATCCACAGTGAGGATCACACAGGATTTGGCAGCCTCTACACTGAAAGATTGGAAGCAGTGGAATGCAATTTTCCAGAAGGCAAAAGAGCTTGGGTTACAACCAAGGATCACATAACCAGCGAGACTAAGCATATTCTTCCAGGCAAAGAGATGGTCATTTAACGATATAACAGAGTTCCAGACATTCCTAATGAAAAAGTGAGAACTCAATGGAAAATTAAACCTCCAATTACGAGATGCAACAGTGATGTAGAAAGGTAAACAAGGAAAATACACACACACACACACACACACACACACATACCCTGTTAAGATAAGAGTAATCTAGTTATAGACAAGTAGAGGGTATGACTATAAAATACACAAAATGACCATTAAAAAATCTTATTAAGGGCTACAAAGGGACTGAAATGGAAGAAGAGGAATGAATGAAGTGGAAAAAGGTAAATTATACCACACAAAGAGGCATAAAAGCAGTATGGCAGAGCAAAAGAAGGAAGGGAGATGAGAATTATATGAGCTTTTTCCTCACTGGTTCTGGTGCAAGGAAGGAATAGCAACCAGTTAAGCACAGGACTCTATGGAGAAGAAACACAAAAAAGTATCACTTTAGAGGGAAAGAGGGGAGGGAGAAGAGCTTTGCATGAGATTTGTTCCTGTCACTCTTGGTGTGAAGAAGAAATAACATACTTCATTAAGTATAAAAATATCCCACAGGTAGTAGGAGGGGTAAAGGGTTATGAAAGGAGGGGAGTGGTTAGGAGGGAGGGAAGAAGTAAAGGGAAAAGGGAGGGGGGCTGATGAGAGAATATTGAGGGAGGCGGTGGTCAAAAGGGAAACTGTTAAGGGGGGAAAAGGAGAAGGGGGAACAATATGAGCATTAATAGGGGAGGAAATCGGTTAGAGGGAAATAAACAGATAAAAATCATAACTGTAAATGTGAATGGAATGAACTCTCTGAAAAAACGGAGATGGATAGCAGAAAGGATTAGAAATCATAATCCTAAAATATGCTGTTTACAAGAAAGACATCTGAAACAGAGGGATACACACAGGGTAAAGGTAAAAGGCTGGAGTAAAATCTATCATGTCTCAGCTGAAGTAGTAAAAACAGGGGTAGCAATCCTTATCTCAGATAAAGCAAAAGCAAAATTTGAGCTAATTAAAGGAGATAAGGAAGGAAACTATATCCTGTTAAAGGCATCATCAAGAATGAAGCAACATTATTGCTTAACATATAAGCGCCAAGTGGTATAGCATCTAAATTCCTAGAGGAGAATGTGAAGGAATTAGAGGAAGAAATAGATAGCAAAATTATACTAGTGGGAGACCTTAATCTCCCCTTCTCTGAACTTGATAAATTCAACCTCAAAATAAACAAGAAAGAAGATAAGGAGAGGAACAGAATTTTAGAGAGGAAAGGTATGATAGATCTCTGGAGAAAACTGAATGGGGATAAAAAGGAATGTACTTTCTTCTCAGGGGTTCATGGCACATACTTAAAAATTGACCATGTTCTAGGGCATAAAAACCTCACATTTCTATCCAGTGAGGCAGAAATATTAAATGCATTCCTCACAGATCATGATGCAATAAAAATTATATGCAATAAAGGGCCTTGGAAAGACAGACAAAAAACTAATTGGAAATTAAACAATTTAATCTTAAAGAATGAGTGGGTCAAACAGAAATTATAGAAAAAATCAGTAATTTCATTCAAGAGAAAGATAATTGTGAGACAACATACCAAAATTTGTGGGATGCATTAAAGGCAGTTCTTAGGGGAAGTTTTATATCCCTGAGTGCATACATGATTAAATTAGATAAAATGGAGGTCAACGAATTGGACATGCAATTGAAAAACCTAGAAAAAGAACAAATTCAAAATCCCCAATTAAATACTAAATTAGAAATATTGAAAACTAAAGGAGAGATTAATAAAATTGAAATTAAGAAAACTATTGAATTAGTAAATAAAATTGAGAGCTGGTTTTATGAAAAAAAAACAAAAAAATTGATAGACCCTTTTTCAGTATGATAAAAAAGAAAGAATAAAACCAAATTATGAGTATCAAAAATGAAAAGGGTAAATTTACTTCCAATGAAGAGGAAATGAAACAATAATTAGGAATTATTTTCACAATTTTATGCACATAATTTGACAATCTTAGGGAAATGGAAGAATATTTATAAAAATACAAGTTGCCCAGACTAACTGAAAAGAAATTAAATTATTTAAATAATTTCCCTAAAAAGAAATTGAACAAGCCATCAGTCAACTCCCTAGGAAAAATTCTCCATCGATAGATGGATTTACTAGTGAATTCTATCAAACATTTAAAGAATAATTGATGCCAATACTCTAAAAACTATTTGGAAAAATTAGTGGAGTCCTCCAAAATTCTTTTTATGACACAAATATGGTACTGACACCTAAATTAGGAAGAGATAAAACAGAGAAAGAAAATTAAAGACCAATATCTCTCATGAATATAGATGCAAAATTCTAAATAAAATATTAGCAAAAAGACTACAGCAACTTTTCTCAAGAATAATACACTTTGTTCAGGTAGGATTTATTTCAGGAATGCAATTCTGGTTTAGTATTAGGAGAACCATGAGTATAATTGATCATATCAAGAATAAAACTAGCAGAAACTACAGGATCATCTCAATAGATGCAGAAGAGGCTTTTGACAAAATGAAACATCCATTCCTAATAAAAACATTAGAAAGTATAGGAATAAATGGAGCCTCCCTTAAAATAACAGGTAGCATCTATTTAATGCTATCAGCAAGTATTATATGTAATGGGGATAAGCTAGAAGCATTTCCAATAAAATCAGGGGTGAAACAAGGGTGTCCACTATCACCCCTCTTATTCAATCTGGTACTAGAAATGTTAGCAGTAGCAATTAGAGAAGAAAAAGAAATCAAAGGAATCAAGTTAGGCAAAGAAGAGACCAAGCTATCACTCTTTTCAGATGATATGATGATATACTTAGAGAATCCTAGAGAATGAAGTAAAAAACCACTTGAGACTATAAATAAATTTGGCAAAGTTGCAGTTTATAAATAAACCCACAAAAATCCTTGGCATTCCTATATATTTCCAATGAAGTTCAACAGCAAGGGATAGAAAGAGAAATCCCATTGAAATTACTGTAGACATTATAAAATATCTGGGAATGTACCTGCCAAAACATACCCAGAACCTATATGACCAAAACTACAAAACACTTTTCACACAAATAAAGTCAGATCTAACTAATTGGAAACATATCACTTGCTCATGGTTGGGTCGAGTTCATATAATGAAAATGACAATTTTTCCTAAATTAAATTATATATTTAGTGCCATACCTATAAATTTGTTAAACAAAAACAAAAAAAGAACTACTTTATCAAGCTAGAAAAAAAAAGTAACAAAATTCACTTGGAAGAATAAATGGTCCAGAATATCAAGGGAATTAATGAAAAGAAAAGCTAGGGAAGGTGGACTAGCTATACAAGATTTCAATCTAATACAAATCGTTCCCCAATTTATAAATGGTCAAAGGATATGAACAGGCAGTTTCAGAGAAAGAAATTAAAGATATTTATAAGAACATGAAGAAATGCTCTAATTCACTATTGATTAGAGAAATGCAAATCAAAACAACTCTGAGGTACCACATCTCACCAGTCAGATTGGCTTAGATGACAAAACAGGAAAATGACAAATGTTGGAGAGGATATGGGAAAATTGGAACACTAATGCATTGATGGTGGAGTTGTGAACTGATACAGCCTTCCTGGAGAGCAATCTGGAACTATGCCCAAAGGGCTATAAATAAGTGCATACCCTTTGACCCAGCAATATTGTTTCTAGTGGTGAATCCCAAAGAGATCATAGAAGTGGGAGGAAGACCCATATGTACAAAAAAGGTTTATAGCAGCTCTTTTTGTGATAGCAAAGATTTGGAAATTAAGGGGGTACCCAGCAATTGGGGAATGCCTGAGCAAGTTGTAGTATATGCAGCAGATGGACATCATATTTACCTGGAGAGGCTTATATAAACTGATACTGAGTGAGAAGATTAGAACCAGGAGATATTTGTACACAATTACAGACATAACGTATGTGTGATGACCAACTTTGATAGCCTGGACTCTTCTCAGCAATGCAGTGATATAATTCAATTCCAAAAACTCATGATGGAGAGAAATGTGTGCATACAGAGAAAGAACTAGAAAGATATGATTTTATATCCAGATGGAACCAAAATACCTGATCTTTTTCCTTTTATTCTTTGGTTTTATGTCCTCTTTACCATTTTTCATTCCATCTGATACAATCTGTCTATATAACCTGACTAATGTATAATGTGAAAGTATTTACATATATATTACTATACTTGACTATATGCCACCATGGCAGGAGGGGGGGGAGAGGGAGGAGAACAAAATGTGAAACTCAAGGAATTGTGGAATTCAATCCTGTAAACTAAAAGTAAACAAATCAATTTTTTAAAAAAATGTACAATCTTCTTAGGCTTCAGGTTTATAAACTTCCTGTCCATTCTGTGTTGTGCTATCAACCTTAATGATCATGTTTTAACATTAAGAAGTCTTTGTCACAAGTATGTGACTTATTTAGGCTCAAGATGTAGGTATTCTTCCTTAGAGTAGAGGTAAAGTACATGAGGAAAGTCTTTCAACCATCCAAATAAATATGAATAATGAACAGTTCCTTTAAAGTTATTGAATATTGGTTTTAAAAGGAAAGCAAAAAAGAAAGTGGATCTAAAAAGACTTAAGTATGTTAGAAAATAACTCCAAATATTTGGAGCTACATTATAGAAATAAGTTTCTACCCAACAAGTGAGACCTGGATCCACCGAGGAAGAAACTATACATGTTTTATGAAGAGATAATATACATAAATATTTTCTATCTGTTAGGACATCATCCAGTAAGGTCAAAGGAAGAATATGTGGATAGTATCATTTGGTGACTTCATCCTGAGGATTACTGAGACAGGTATTTGTTTGCCTGAATAGAAAGGAGAAACACATGATGAGTTTGGAAAAAATGTAGGCATTTCATATATTAGGAATGGACACATTCATTAATTCATATATGTACTGGAACTTCATTTGTATGTAAAGCAGTGTAGCTACTAATTTCTTGACTTTAAAAATACATAATTTTATCCTTAAATCAGTATAAAAATATAGGGAATTTTAATTTTGGATATAATTCCCATCAACAGGGATGTAACTTGTTAGGTGAATATAATATGATATAATGGAAATGTAATTACTCTATCTTAAGAGGAAGTAGTATTCATAGAAGTAGAGGCTTTGAGAAAGAGAACAACACACGTAGAATATATAGTATAGAAAGGGAAGGAAATATTTCAGAAAATAAGGAAAAGTCAACAACAATTTTCAGAGGATGTATTCCTGTGATTGTATTTTACTTATATTTTCTCTCTCAAGGGAAATTATCTCTGTTCTAAAATAAATGGAACAAAAATAGTTTTCATATTAGGTCTAAAACACAAAATGATATTATAATGAGTCAACTCCATTCTTTATAAAATACATTATATGCTACTAAATGAATTTGAAAATGTAATTCATATCTTACTCTCACAGATCCTTACAAGGGGACTGCAATGGTAGAAGAGGAAAGAATGAAGTAGAAAAGGGTAATTTTGCAATATAAAGAAGCATAAAAACAATATAGTAGAGGGAAAGAAGGGAGGAAGGTCACCATTATATGAGCTTTTCCACCATTGTTTCTGGTGCAAGGAGGGAATAACACAACCAGTTAAGTATAGTACTCTATCAAGAAAAGACACAAAACTTATCCTAATAGAGGGAAAAAGGGGAGGGAGAGGAGCATTGCATGAGATCTGTTCTTTTCAATCTTGATTTGAAGAAGAAATGACATAGTGCATTAAGTATAAAAATCTGTCACATCCTACAGGCAGTAAGAGTTGGTAGGGGAAAGAAAGGCAGGAGTTAGAAAGAAGAGAAGAAGTAAGGGGGAAGGGGAGGAAAAGGGAGGGGGGGCTAATAAAAAGGCAATACTGAGGGAGGTGGTGGCCAAAAGGAAAATTCTTAAGGAGGGAAAGGGAGAAGGGGAGAAATATAAAAGCATAAACAGGGGGGAGGGAATAAGATGGAGGGAAAGAGACAGACAGCAATCATAACTGTGAAGTGAATGGGATGAACTCTCCCATAAAATCGAGGTGGATAGCAAAATGAATAAAAAACAAGTATTTCTTTGATCTTTTAAGAAAAAAAAAAAAATGTTAGGGGGGGGGGGGGGATACACACAGGGTAAAGGTAAAAGGCTGGAGTAAAATATATCATTCCTCAACTAAAGTAAGAAAATCAGGAGTAGCAATCCTTATCTCAGGCAAAGCAAAAGCAAAAATAGATCTAATTAAAAGAGATAAGGAAGGAAACTATGTCCTGCTAAAAGTACCATTGAAAATGAAGCAATACCATTGCTAAACATCCATGCAACAAGTGTTACAGCATCCAAATTCCTAAAGGAGAAATTAAGGATTTTAAAGGAAGAAACAGATACCAAAACTATACTAGTGGGGAACTTCAATCTCCCCCTTTCTGAGCTTGATAAATCTTACTTCAAAATGAACAAGAAAGAATTTAAGGAGGTAAATAGAATCTTAGAGAAGAATGATATGGCAGACCTCTGGGGAAAATTGAACGGGGATAAAAAGGAAAACACCTTCATCTCAGCGGTACATGTAACACACACAAAAATTGACCATGTATTAAGGCATAAAAAACTCACAATTCAATGCAGAAAGAGAGAAATATTAAATGCATCCTTCCCAGATCATGATGCAATAAAAATTATATGTAATAAAAGGCCATGGAAGGATAGACTAAAACCTGATTGGAAACTAAATAACTTAATACTAAAGAATGAGTGGGTCAAACAAGAAATTATAGAAATAATCAGTAACTTCATTCAAAAGAATGACAATAATGAGACAATATACCAAAACTTGTGGGATACAGCAAAAGCAGTTCTTAGGGGAAGTTTTATATCACTGAATGCATACATAAATAAAATATAGAAAATGGAGCTCAATAAATTGGGCCTGCAACTGAAAAAGCTAGAAAAAGAACAAATTGAAAATTCCCAATTAAATACTAAGTTAGGAATAATGAAAATCAAAGGAGAGAATAATAAAATTGAATTTAAGAAAACTATTGAATTAATAAAGAAAAGTAAGATCTGGTATTATTAAAAAAACTAATAAAATTGATAGACTTTTAGTCAATTTGATAAAAAAGAAAGAAAGAAAATAAAACAAATTGCGAGTATCAAAACTGCAAAGGGTGAATCTACCTCCAATGAAGAGGAAATTAAAACAATAATCAGGAATTGTTATGTCCAATTGTATGCACACAAATTTGAAAATCTTAGTGAAATGGATGGATATTTACAAAAATATAAGCTGCCCAGACTAACTGAAGAGGAAGTAAACTATTTAAATTACCCCATCTAAGAAAATGAAATTGAACAAACCATCAAGGAACTCCCTAAGAAAAAAAATCTTTAGGGCCATTTGGCTTTATTTAAATTCTACCAAACATTCAAAGAACAATTGACTAGAATATTTGACAAATTATTTGGGTAAATTGGAGAAGAAGGACTCCTACCAAATTATTTTTTATGACACAAATATGGTACTTATACCTAAATCAGGGAAAGACAAAACAGAGAAAGAAAACTACAAACCAATTTCCCTTATGAATATAGATGCAAAAATTCTAAATTAAAAAAAAATTAGCAAAAAGCCTACAGCAACTCATCACAAGAATAATACACTCTTATCAGGTAAGATTTATTCAAGGAATGCAAGGTGGTTCAATATCAGGAAAACTATCAGTATAATTGAACACATCAACAACAAAACTTTGATTATCTCAATGGATGCAGAAAAGACTTTAGACAAAATACAACACCTATTTCTATTAAAAACACTAGAAAGTACAGGAATCAATGGAGTCTTCCTTAAAATAATAAGAAGCATCTACCTAAAACCATCAGCAAGTATTATAACTAATGGGGATAAACGAGAAGCATTTCCAATAAGATCTGGGTGAAACAAGGTTGTCCACTATCACCCCTCTTATTCAATTTGATACTAGTAATGTTAACAGTAGCAATAAGACAAGACAAAGAAATTGAAGGAATCAAATTAGGCAAAGAAGAGACTAAGCTATCTCTCTTTGCAAATGATATAATGATATACTTAGAAAACACTAGAGAATCAAGTAAAAAAACTACTTGAGATAAGAAACAAATTTGCCAAAGTTGCAGGATATAAAATAAACCCACATAAGTCCTTGGCATTCCTATATACCTGTAACGAAATCCAACAGCAAGAGATAGAAAGAGAAATCTAATTTAACGTTACTGTAGACATCATAAAGTATTTGGGAATCTACCTGTCAAAACAAACCCAGGACTTACTTGAACACAATTACAAAACACTTCTCACACAAATAATAGATATAACTAATTGGAAAAACATCAATTGCTCATGGCTGGGTTGAGCTAATATTGTAAAAATGACAATTTTACCTAAATTAAATTACATATTTAGTGCCATACAATTCAGTCTACCAAAAAATTACTTTGTAGAGCTAGAAAAAATAATAGCAAAATTAATTTGGAAGAACAATTGCCAGAATATTAAGTAAATTAATGAAAAGAAATGCTTGGGAAGGTGGTTGTGATAGTAATGGCAATTAAAGATTCCCCTCTATTGGCTTGGTTTTCAAATTGATTGTGTTAAAACCCAGAGTTTGTTAATCCCACCTGTGGGATGGGCTTGTTGATGTGAAAAGAAAGTCCTGAACTGGGAGGAGCTGGTGATGTAGATTTGGAGAGACACTATAGAGAGGCGGAAGATCTTTTTGGAAGCAGCACCTCATGGAGAGAGAGAGACTAAGAGAATTGCTGGTGGCCGCTTTGAATTGCCCTGGACTTTTGAGACCTGCCCCCTGAGCTGCCAAGGACTGAGGAGACATGGCTGTTTTGCTGGTACTTTGTCTGTCTGTTTTGATGTTGTTTTGCCAGATTTGTCCACTGGTGAAAGACAGTCCTTTTGTTGAAGAAGTCCTGGAACCTGGCTGTTCGCTAAGAAGCCCTGAGACTGTCCTGCAGACAGAGAGTGAATACTGTCCACTGGTGAGGGACAGTGCTGTTGTTGCAGGGGTCTGGAGACTGTCCTGCAGACAGAGTGAATACTGTCCACTGGTGAAGGACAGTGCTGTTGTTGCAGGGGTCTGGGAGCCTTTCTGTTGGTTCAGAAGCCCTGAAGAAGGATTTTCTTGTTGTATGTTTACAGAAATCCTGGGAGAGGGCTTTGCTAATGTGTTCAGGGGTTCTAGGACTGTTCTACAGACAGAGGATAAATTCATGAAGGGACTGGCAATGTATCTTATGGCCTTGCTAAGCCTTGTCTCCCCAGGAACTAAGATTGCTGAGAACTTGCCTCGTGTCAAGATGAAGAAAAGACCTCCATTTGGGTATTAAGTGCTGTGTTTAAACTTGATGTAACTCTGGAGTAGATTCAATTGTGATCCAGGAGTGGGGAACTTTTGACCTTATTGTGCTCTGTGATTGACAAATGAAGGTACTTTACCTATGTTTGGAAACTAATCTCCATTTGAGAAGAGGGGTTTTGTGGTGGACCAAATGAAGGTATAGCCTAGGGGTGGAGAAGTATTTAGAACAGAGACTTTGTAATTGATTGAATGATTGGAAGGTCCTGGGGTGGGGTAGTACTCGGAGATTATTTAATCACACTTAGTAAATGCTGTATTTGGAATGATGTCATGTTTTGATCTTCTCTGTTCTTGGTTTGTCACTGAATAAAATGGAGAGCACCTATGCTGGTATTCTGAACCTTGGGAAGTTGTCTTTCCTTGGCATTACATTACAGTGGTCTAGCCATAACAGATTTTAATATGTCTTTCAAAGCAGCAGTCATCAAAACTACTTGGTACATGCTGAGGAATAGAGTAGTGGACCGTGGAATAGATTGGGTACAGGAGATCCAGCACCCAATGAATATAGTAATCTACTGTGTGATAAATCCAAAGACTCTAGTGCATGCTGTCATGATGGGAGGGCTAGAAAAAATTAAATTCAAGGGACTGTGGAACTAAATGTTGTAAAATAAACAAAGAAGCTGAGTCATCTTTCTATTTCAATGCAGATTGTTTTGAAAAAAATATTTGATTAATAGTGTTAACATTAACATGACTATTCTTAGTTCCTCAAATTGCATGCCAACTCATTGATCAAAGAATAAAGAAACTATGTAAAGATAATTAATCATTATTTGAACAAATAAGTCATTATTTTTAGATGACCGTTAAATGGTATGTTTCTTTACTCCCTCCTAGAGGTAGCTTTAATGCCAGTATTCTCTTGTTTCAGTTTCCATGTTTAAACAAAATGAAGCATTCATAAATCATTAAAGAGCTAATAAAGTGTGTGTGTTGTGGGGGGGCTTGAGCATGAGGGTGTTACCTTGTACATTTGTACTAAGGGTAAGAATTTGTCATAAGGATATATTTGCACTTACTTTTTCTGGACACCGTTGTGATGGTAATGGTAATTTCAAGATTTCCCCTGCCCCATAATAAGTCTAAGGGAATCTGAACACCTTCCCTGCTTTGAAAATATACTCTGCCCCCTAACAGGCTGAATATTATCACATGGAGCCTATAGTGGGAGGAGTTTCCTGAAGGGAGGAGCCGAACCCACAGAAAGCTGGGAGTCAGAGAAGCTAGACATGTTTGTGAGGTGAGGACCCTTCTGAGGGAGACAGGCTTGTGAGTAAATACTGATCTTGTATTGGTCTGTGAGAAGGCTGAAGGATGGTGCGACTCTCTGCTGTCTTATGGTATATTGAATTCTATGTTGCTATGATGGATTCGGTTTGCTGATGCTGGGATTTGGTTTTCTGGTGTCTGAATAGATGTTTTGCTTCTGTCTTATATATGGAGAGTCTATTATATTATTGCCATTGAACCCTATGTAGGTGTATTTATATCAGGTTTCATGCCACCATTGGGGGAAGGTGGGGAGAGGGTATGAATGAAATTTTGAACTCAAAAACTTGTGGAACTGAATGTTGTAAACTAAAAAGAAATAATTAAAAAAAATGAAGTGACACCATTTGAAGTACAAGTGTCAATGACTTCATTTACCTACTGACTTCAATGGAGCCCAGAATCAACCAGTGTCTGACAATTACCACCTCATAGATTTCTGTTTTGACAGATGAGTATAATGAGAAAAAGCTAAAGCTTTTTATTGTATTTAATAACAGTTAAATATCCTAAAATAATTAGGAATTTCAAATCTCATCATACAATCATATTCAGAGGTAGTGGAATTCAAAATTATATCAGATTGGTGTTATTTTAAAATATTGACCTATTTGGTGTTGAAAAAAAAATTTCAAGCACTATGTGCAAGTTAGAATTTAGATCTAAGTATCTCCTTTGGAATAAATATATGGGGAAAATATTATGAAAGTCATATCTTAGTGTTTTACTATATCTTAACTTTTTTACCTATTACATTTAAGGTACCTGATTTTACTACCTTCCTTATATGAATTAATAATCATAGTTATTCCTTGATTTTCTTACTGGGATCATGTTGTTAGAGATTTGCTATATTTGTCAAAGGAAAAACAACTTTCCCTTTTTGCCTATGTTATTCTATGACATGAATACTATGATCATAGAAGAATTACAATCATGGATGGTGTAAAAGAAAATAGAAAGATGTAATATGGTTATTGTTAAAGTGGATTACACTTCCCATGGTGATTTATTCACAAAACCATATCATAAAAGTCATCAAAGAGATGTATAATTAGAAAAACATGAAACAATTGTCTAGAAATAATGAAGCTTATTTCACAGATAATGAAAATCCTGTATAAAACTTGACAAAACTTAAATGAACTAGAGAAAGTCCTCCATGGGTCAGAAGTTGCAAGGAAAAGCAAAGAAAAAGAAATGTTTCAGGTTAAAAAGGCATAAAAAGGCTGAAATGGTATAAAATACACATGCCAATGAAACTATGTATCATTGTGTTTAATTGTCCCATACAAATGACTCCATATCCATCACCAGTTTTTCTCCTGAGCATTGGTTCAACACAACGAATTAGTCATTGGACATTGCAAAATGAATATCCAATATACACTCTAAACTCGATGTTTTTAAACTAAACTCATTACTTTTCCCATTTTCATTTCCTCTTCGATACTTCTCTTTCTCCCTCTTCCTCTCCATCTTTCTCTCCCTCTCCCTGTCTCTCTCTTTCCATCTCTCTCTGTCTCTTTCTCTGTCTCTGTCTCTGTCTCTCTGTCTCTCTCTGTCTCTCTGTCTCTCTGTCTCTCTCTCTCTGTCTCTCTCTCTCTGTTTCTCTGTTTCTCTCTCTCTCTGTCTCTCTCTGTCTCTCTCTTTGTCTCTGTCTCTGTCTCTCTCTGTCTCTTTCTCTCTGTCACACACACATCAAAGTTATGGCCATTTTTACATTGTTTCATATTCTTAATCTTGGCATTATCCTTAATCCTAAATACATAGTTAACAAATATTTCCATTTCTTTATTCACAGCCCCGCTTGAATATCCAACTCCCTTTCACTACAACTTAGTTAAAGCCCTCATCAGCTTTCAACTAGATTATTGCAACAGCTTCCTAATTGATGTCTAAGCTCCAAGTCCCTCACTCCTTATGTATTGCTTTCAAAGTGATTTTCTTTAAGTTTTAGTTAAGATTTAGTTAAGAATTTCTTAAGCTGACCATATCACCCCCCCCCACTCAACCAACTCCAGTGATTTCTACTGCTTCTTGGTTGAAACATCAACTCCTCTGTTTAGCACTTAAAATGCTACACAACTGGGCTCCAACCTCTCTTTACACTCTCATTGTACATTGTCTCAAGTGTCCTATTTTCATAATTCCAAACTGAGTTACCACATTCTTCATGAAGCATTTCCTGACCGTGTACCTTACTGCAGATGCTCTTTCTAAATTATATTTATTTATTTATGCATATACTTCTTGTCTCCTTCTTTAAAAAGTAAATTCATTTTGAGAAGAGATTTTACATTTTTTTTAATTGTACTCACAGTGTCTAACATTGTCCTGACATCATACTAGCTTATTAATAAATACCTTTTAGGTTCACTGATTACTATTATAGTGCTCCAAGTTCATGGCCCCCCATGCAAAGAGAAAAAGTAAATCTATAGGTTGTTTGTGTTTTTGTGTGTGTGATAAAAATAGTGAGGATAATAACTATTATGATGATGAATACATACCACCAGCTTTTCTTAGTAAAGACTAAAAAAAGTATAAGATATATATGTGTAAAATGTATAAGATAAATATGAGCAAAGGATTCATATTCCATATTATGTTATTTACATAATGGTATAGTCAATAGAGTGTTATTTTTGAAATCAGGAGGACCTCGTACCAAATCCTGCTCCCAAAACTTAACAGCTGTATAAACCTAGAACCCATCTTTACTAATTTTGAGCTCCACTCATTTCTCGAGATTTATCAAATGACCATATATGAATTGCAATCTCAATAATAGGAAGGTGGTTCCAAATAATTTCTTATAACATTACTGGTGTTTTGTGCTTTCCTATATTGTGTTTTTGTAACCTTCATTTCAAGTTTTTAATATGCCCCCACTTCATTTTCAACACCATTGACTATTTAGATGACAGCAAATCTACCATTACTAATTCCATTAAAGCTTATTACAGTTTGAGTAGAAACATTCAAGTTTATTGTAAATGCCTTTCAAGAGCCTATGTAAAGAGATTTATAAGATCTAGCATGAATTCTTTTGTTGTTTTGTTTTTGAACATCCTGCTTGACAATTTTTAACTATTACTTCAATGTGACTTAGTAAAATGTCATCTATCTTTGAATTTTTAATCGTGTCATTTTTTGAGAACTCAAAAAACAGGCCAATATATTTACATAGATAAGTATACACCCACATACATACACATATAGGCATATATCTATATCTATGTATATATTTATAGACATCAATGAATATATACAAGCACATAAGATGAAGAACCAATATTTGAAAAAACGCATGGGTCAATAGAGTGGTTAAAAAATAACTCATGGATAAATCCTTTCCTCCAGGATATTCGAGTGAAGCACAGTCCCTTAAATAGTTCAAATGCTATTAGTTTAGGGAAGAATTAAGTGACCCTCATGTTATCAATCAACTGGCAAAAAACCAAGAACCTGACTTTTGCTAAATTAATACTTCAGGAGCATTTGGTTGATAAGTATAATTTAATGTTCACTGGTGATTTAGTTCTCACATGAATAAATATAGCTAAACCAATTTTGAATGGGGAAAAACAATCTTCTGAATGAATGAAAGTCTGTGAAGACATTACTATGATGCTTACTAATGCTTAATTATTTCAGACAAAACCTTGAATCTGAAATAAAAGAAAAGTAATAATAGTCTTGTGACAGTTCATTCAATTAAAATAACAAGCCTTCTTTTATTTGAATGGTTATAATTCACTATCTAGCTATGACGTCAGTCATCCATGTTTTTATATCGAGAGTACTTTGTCCATGACAGATTAAGTGATTTGTACAAGGTCATAAGTAAAGTTGATGATAGAACTGAAATTAGAAATCATAAGGTCTGGTGACTCCTGGACTAGAGAAGAGAAGGCAATATAAATTTTACAAGTGTTTAATGTAAAAGAGGAGAGGTATGGGGTAATAAAGAAGTACCAATCAATATTAAATAAGGATGGAAGAAGATAGCACTTCTCTAAATAGATGACTGCTAGGTGATAGTGATATTTCTAATTATAGTGAATTTTAAAGAGGTCATTTTTTCTTTCATATTGATGTAATATTCAGATAGGTCACTGAGAAAATGATAATAATTAATTCCATTTTGTTCTTTGGTTGTTAATTATACTTTTCAAAATACCTTTAGTATGAAACTGTTTTTGTTTTTAATAATCAAAGTAGTCTACTTGAGATGATTTTAATGAATACTTTTTAGAACCTAAGAGCAAAAAGGTAGGAACAGATATTCAGCATCTTAATCTTGCTTAACTGAAATCTCCCTTTGGAAACAATAATATTTTCTTACTCAGTTTCCTGTTTGAAATGTCCAGTCAGTGGTCTTATCCTTGATCTTCAAAGCATTAAAACTCTCTAGTAATTAGTGCTTTGTCTATAATGTTGTGTCTCTTTATTCACATAGCCATTGTTGTGGTTCAGGCATGTATATGTGTATGTATGTATGTTAGGTAGGGAAAGTAGGTTTCACAGTGACTAGAGTGCTGGGGCTGTGATCAGCAAGACCTGAGTTGATATATTGAAATAACAATTGATATGTGAAATAAGAGCTTAGGTTTCTGTGACCACCAAAATCTGTAATCTTTTGCCGGACATTGCTGAAAATACACTTTTTTCTGCATATGGTTCTTTATAACAAAACACTAATTCTGATAATTTACACTTTTCCTAATACAGTAACTATGAAATAATCCATAAAATTCACGTGAGAAGAGAGACAATGCTGCACTGGATGGGGAGGAACAAGGGTTGTGATATTGAAAGAACACCAAGGTAAAATAGAAAAGGAAAGTAACCTGCCATCCCCAATCTCTTTTTAGGCTCTGTGGACAACTGTTTCCTCATAAAAAGCAAATGCCTCAGGATGAATTTCCAAGCTGTTCCATAAGACTGGGACACTCAGGAGCCTGACAGCATAGGCACTGAGGGAGCTGGCATCCTCACTACCAAGCCTAGGTGTGAGGGTGGAAGTGACCACAATTTCATTTGCCCACAAACTTAGCTGCTTTTTCCCTCATTGAGCACTTCAGAGGTTACTTTAGCACTTTCAAGAGTGGGTTCATGAACACTTTTACAAATACTTTTTACCTTTTTGTGGATATAAATTTGCACACTCACATACCCCTCTTATTTTTTTTCCTACTGTGAATAGGCACAAATGTCAGTTGCCCAAAGGAAAGTAAAAATTAGGTTATTTATAAAATAATAATACACACAACCTTGTTTTTTAAACTAATACGACATCCCTTACCATACCTTCCCAGACTATATGTGAATATGTGTGTATGTATGTATGTATGTATGTGTCTGTGTACACATGTGTGTATCCTTTCCCACATGCTATTCCACCAAAATAGCCTTATCTGTTCTTCACACATGGAACTCCTCATCTCTACTTGCTTCCAGAATGTACCCCCACCCTAAGCCTGAAATATATTTCTTCCTCACCTCTGCTCCCCCACTTGGTATTTATACATCAACACACACACACACACACATACACACACACACACACACACACTGAATGAATGAATGAAGGGAAATAACAAGGATAAGATAGATTCTATGATATTATTGATATAATTTGTTTTATATGTCCCTCTTCTATTCCCAATAAAATTTTCCTAAAACACAGATCTGATCATGTCACATCCCTACTCTATAAACTTTAGTGTTTTTTTTTCCCATATCTAGGATCAAATACAAAATTCACTGTTTGGTATTCAAATCCCATCATAAACTCATTCCCATCTACCTTTCCAGGTTTCTTACATCTTACTCCCTTTTCCATATACATCAGTCTAGTGAAGCTGAACTCTTTACTGGCTATTCCACAACACACTTCATCTCTCAGCTCTCTACATTTTCTCTTTCTGTCCTCCATGCTTGGAAAACTCACCTTTCTCATCTCTACCTTCCAGCTTCCCTGGCTTTTTTCAGGTCCCAACAAAAATCCTACCTTCTTTAGGAAGACTTTCTTTTATTAAGTATCATCTATTTATACTGCATATAACTGCTTTGTATATATTGGTTTGTTTTGATATCTCCCCCATAAAACTGCAAGCTCCTAGAGAGGATATGCTGTCTTTTGCCTCCATTTGTGTCTATAGCTCTTAATATTATATCTCATTTATATAGGTTCTTTGTTTTTGTTGTTGTTATTCTGTTATTTTCGTAATGTCCAACTTTTTGTGACCTCGTTTTGGATTTTCTTTTGCAAAGATATTAGACTAGTTTGTTACTTCCTCCTCCAGCTCATTTTGCCGATAAAAAAACTCAGACAAATGGGGTTAAGTTTGCTCAAGGTCACAGAGTGAACACCTAGTAAGTGTCTATATGAAGCCACATTGCAACTCCTTGTCTTCTTGACTCCAGGCCTGACACTCTAACCATTGCACCACCGAGGTGCCCCAGTAGGCTTTTAATAAAAGCTTATCTACTGAAGTACTGGTATATTATTCATATTTGCTACATACACAACGACTATTTAAATAACATTCACTTGTGGCACACAAGTTTCAGAAAAAAAGTAATTTGTTTCTTGAAATTCTAATTAATTTCTTATTCTATGATATTTCTGACTTACCATCAAAATAGTATCTAACTTTTCTCTCTTTAATCATTCCTGATTTGATGTGTTGTTCATGTAAGTAATCTTATTCTTCCCATATAATTACTGAATCTCTCAGTGATATTGAATATTTGGAAATTTGTTACTTTATTTCAGGGTGAGTTACACATAACTCTCACAGTCTTATTGATTCAATCAATGAACTTGGCTCTTTATTTATAATACATCTATGCAATTTTCTTGAACAAATTCCTGAATTATAAAAAATAAAGTTTGGCTATATGATTTTTTTTTTCAAAAATGCCCATTACTTTCATGATCTCATATTCTGAAAAGCTCATTTACTTATTTTATCTGTATCGTATTCTAACAAATTTTGATATACTTTCATTCTGTTTTAACATTTTATTATTTTCTTCGATTTCTGAAATTCTACCGTTTCTCTTTTTTTTCGGCATTTGCTTAAGTAAAAATGTTCATTGTATATGCTAAGCCATTGAATTTTTTTATTATCTTTTTCAAATGTTCCTTACCTTATTTTATAGCTTCTTTTTATTCCTTTGTTAACATTCTAAACCACCTCGGAGGGTTTTATGGATCAATTATCATTGAATTTAGTTTCATGGTTGCAATACATATTTCCTGGATATTTTTCCATATTCTAATACATTTAACACTTTCAAATCATTTAATGTATTTTAACATTTTCATACTTTAATATATACTTAAGCCTATTGCATTTATTCATTTCATTAGGAATTTTGTTTTACAATGTTATTTTTTCTTCCTCTTGGAGTATTTTTAAACAAACCTACCTTTGTATATATATTTTTTTTCTATATCATATTCACTTCCAAATAAAAAAAAATTCTCCATGGAACCAAAAAGCCATCCCTTATGACAAAGAATTAAAATTAAGCAAACATGCACACACATTTGAACAACATATATGATATCCTATTCCTAGAATTTTTTCTCTTGCAAAGAGATTGAGGTGTATTCTTTAGGAACAAGCTTGGTCAACGTAATTATGCCATGATTAGTTTGTGGTATCTTTTTTCTTTCCATTCATGTGTTTTTAGCCATTTGGTATAATTTTTGATGATTCTTCTTACCTCACTTTATATTTGGTCACATAAACTTCATCTCTCATTTATTGTGATGCAATGGTCATTCCATGTGATTCACATTTGTTTTGCGGTGTCTGAAATGATAAGGTTTTGTTTATTTTAAGTTTTTTTTTTACTACTGCACAAAATTGTTGCTATTAATACTTTGATGAATTAGTATCTTTTGTATTTTTGTCTTCCTTGAGGTATATGCCTGCCAATGAACTCTTTTTTTGTGTCGAAAGTTATAAGCATTTAATCATTTGCTTATTGGAGTTCCAAATTCCTTTCTAGAATAGTTAGATCAATTCAATATTATCACAATATGGGAATAATATACCTGTTTCTTTTTGTATTTGTTTTACATCTGCCTCAATATTATTTTATCTTTTTATCATTGCTAATTTGGTAGATGTTTGGTAAATCTCTGGGATTTGAAAATATATATGTCTCTTATTAGTGACTTGGAGAAAACTTTCATATGATTTCTAGTATCTTTTTAAATTCTTTTAGGAGATACTTATTCATAAACATTAAAATTATTTTTGGTCTTAAATATTTGTATTAGGTTCCTGCTTTTTTTATATTCCCTTATTGGATATATTAGGCAATTTTTTCCCTAAATCAGGTTTTCTCTCTTTTGCCAGTTGCATTTTTAAAGCAAAAGTACTATAGTTTATTTAGAGATTAATCTTATGATAATGACCTGTAGTCTCATTTTTACATGTGTTTGGTACATTTCTTAATGTTTTTAACTGAAGAATAGGGATTTGCCTTAGATTTGCCTATTATTTAATCTAAATTATTGGAAGACCTCCCCACAGTTATAGTTTAGATATTGATTTCTTACCATCTAAATAGTCTTCAGTTGATGACCTGTCCTCCTGGCTAAATTATAATCTTCTTTAACTAATAGAGCATAGGAAAGGTTTGGTTTCTTACATATTTTTTTTCAAAGTATGTTTTGTATTCATTGCTCATTTTTTTTTTTGCTATTGACTGACAGTAAACCCTTTTGAAATTGTTATTGTTGTTTGTCCTTCGTTCTGAAAGAGAATCGTGATATCATGGAAGTAATGCCATGATATTCATTTAAGTGAGGGAGGGCTGTGCAAAGTCACCAGCCTCACTTTCTCCTCCAGAGTCATCTGAGTCGAAATTATAAAGGGGACAATTCTCAGCATGGGAATTAAAATTAAATGTTGTGTGTGTGTGTGTGTGTGTGTGTGTTTTAATGATCCATTTTCCTGTAAAGACAGAAATTACTTTAAGAATAAATCATAACCTTCAATACTACATTATTGTTATCCTCTTGAGTAGGATAAATATTTCTGTTCCACTTTATGAAATTCTCATCTGTTTTTCCATTTGTAATATCTAATATCAGTGAAAAAATTGGGCTTTGAAAAGTTGACCAGTCAGTATTCAATCTTATGGTAGGCTTTCATTTTAAAGTGATTTTTTAAAGTAATATTTTAAAAAAAGTCTTTAAACAATTAATTTTTGTATATGCTTCCAAGGGCTTATAAAAATTATCAACAATTCAGTTTTAAGTCTCTCACCTTATAGTGATGATGGATAAATGAAATAATATATAATATAAATGCAGGCATAATGATATAAACATAATGTACAATATTGTTGTCTTTCAGTTATTTTCAAATGTGTCCAACTCTGTATGACTCTTCCTTTGGAGTTGTATTGTTATGAGAATTTGGATATTTTCCCTGCCCCTTAATAGGTCTATGTGACCACAAGGAGCCAAGGGTGAGAGGAGCTTGCTGAATGGGTGGAGAAGGAAGGGGTGGAGCAGGAAGTGTGAGTGTTGCAGAACTAAGTGGAAATGAGACAGAGATGAGAGAGAACAGGCACAGCAGAGCAGCTAGCTTGAGAGAGAGGGAATGATTTTGCCTAAGGGAACTTGTTTTGTGGAGAGGCCTAATGGAGGAAAGACTTCGGATATTGGTGTTTCCTGCATTGGTGATGTGTATGGACTGCCTTAAAAAGAATGCTTGGGGTGTTGGTGCTTCCCTCATAGGCAATGTGCATAGATTTCTTTGTTACTATAATGGATTTGTTTGCCAGTGTTGAAATGAATGTCTTTGTTTCATCTTCAAGGAAGAGAGTCTGTTATATCTTGTAATTTAAGCTGGAAATACACCTGCTTATTCTTAGTATTTTCTGTGGGTATAGATAATAAAAATGTAGATATAAAGATATAAATATAACAAACAATTCTGTTGTCTTCCAGTGGTTTTCAAATGTGTCCAACTCATTGTTTCATCATTTGGGGTTTTCTTGGCAAAGATACTGGAGTTATTTTTCATTTTCTTCTCTAGCTCATTTTACAGATGAGGAAACTGAGACAAAGAGGGTTAAGTGATTTGCCCAAAATAATAAGAGTCTGAGGCTAAATTTTAAAATGGTAATATCTGTCTTTTTAACTCCAGATCCAGCACTTTATCCACTATACCACCTAACTGCTACAGATACATAGGTAATAAACTTGAAAACGGCAATTATTGACTCTAAAGAGTATTTTTCTTTCTTTTTATCATAGCATTTAGACAACACCAGAATTTATTTTGAATATGATATTATTTCTCCAATAACATTTTAATCTAATTGGTACATGTAATGGGAATGTAAATTTTAGAGATCTTCCCTGTCTCTAGGCTAACGTACACCTGGAGCCTGGGGTGGGAGGCTTGTTTTTCAGTAGATATTTTTTGGATTGGCCAGTGGGTCCAGAAAGTGGTTACATTTTCTGAGCCAGGAGAAGGCTATATAAACCATGATTTGAGGCTTTGTTTTGGGGCTTACTTTGAGAAGTGTTCTGTGATTTGATCAGATGAAACTCTGGGAAGCCATTATTGAGAGTCCCCCGGCTTTGAAAAACCTAGATGTTGAAACCCAGATGTTGCTTTGGTATGTATGTAATGGTTGGACAGTTTGGAAACTTTCTACTTGATCTGTTTCTCTGTCTTGATAATTCTGTCTGTGTACTCTGAAGTTCAGGGTGCTGACCTTTTCCCCCGAATTAGGTAAATGATACATATTTGACTAATTAAAGTGAGCTTGTTAACCCATTTTGAGTTGCTTTCCTTTATCAAAACAGATCCAAGAACCTGTATTGGCAGCAAATCCTGGCAACACTTTGGGTGTTTGTTGCTACAGTACATGAGGTTAAACATTTATTTCAGAATCACTTTTTTTATGTTAAGTGTAGATTGCTCTTGGGGTGGCTAGGTGGTGCAGTGAATAGAGCACCAGCCCTGGAGTCAGGAGTACCTGAATTCAAATCCAGCCTCAAAAATTTAACACAAAGAAACTAATGTTGTGACTTGGGTACGTCACTCAACCCCAATTGCCCACCTTCTCTCCTCCAAAACAAGCAAACAAACAAACAAAAAGCATAGATAGCTCAGATTTTCCTGAAATGAAGTCATCAGAATTTATAAATTAAAATACTTTTTAAGACTGAAAATTGAGGGGGTGGAGTCAAGATAGCTGATTAGAAACAGGACTTTACCTGGGCTCCAGTTTCTATCTCCTCCAATTCATGCAAAAAGTGACTCTGAAGAAACTTTGAAGCTAAAAAACCCACAGAATGACACAGAGAAGCTAACCTCCCCCTGAGAACAGCCTGTCAAGCCAGCAGGAAGTGGCCAGCCCAGCACATTGGGACCTGAGACCAGCACTGCTTGAACCAGAGATTTTAGCCTCAGGGCAGGCCTGACCAGCCACCAACTGGAGGGACTTCAGATCCAAAGCACCTGTGGCAGTTTCCAGGATTATCAACACATAGATTCTAAGGACAAAGTGAGAGGTCAGTGGAGTGTGGACTTTGAGATCCAGTAGTTCAGGTGTGAGGTCTGCTTTTGGCCCCAAGTTGAGAATCATCTGAGCACAGAGGCCATGGAGCTGCAGCCACATGGCAGCTTCAGCTCCTGGCCTTCAGATTGTAAGGGGACCAAGCAAACTGTGTAAGGGGTAATCACTCTTTCTTTAACCTGCTTGGATCTGGATTGCAATCTAAGGTGGAAGTCCTAGAGTGTATGACCAGCTTCCCAGAGCATGTGGAATCTTCAGAGAGGGCACCCAACAAATGCCTTCGGCAGCTGAGAAAATACCAGAGATTTGGGACAAAGCTCCCCTGTCTGGTAGCAGATTCCTACTGTGGGAAAAAGCCCAAAAGTCAAGTAATTAAGTGGCAACATGAGCAAATGAGGGAAGCAAAGCAAGCAGAACAACACAACTTTACACTCCTATTTTGGGGACAAAAAGTATCAAAGCATGTAATAGGAGGAAGACAGCAAAGCCAGAACTCCTGTACCAAAAGTTTCCAAGAAAAATACAAGCTGATTACAGGCCATAGAGGACATTAAAAAGGATTCTGAAAACCAAATAAGAGAACTGGAGGAAAAAATGGGAAGAAAAATGAGAACACTGCAAGAAAATTATGAAAGGAGAGTCAACAACCTGACTGAAGAAAATCACACTTTAAAAAATAGACTAACTCATATGGCAAAGAGGCTCAAAAAGGCCAAGAGGAGAAGAATGCCTTAAAAAAACAAATTTGCCAGATGGAAAAAGAATCTCAAAAGCTCACTGACGGGAATCATTCCTTCAGAATTAGATTGGAGCAAATGGAAGCTAGTGACTTTATGGGAAACCAAGATACTATTAAACATATTCAAAAGAACAAAAAAAAAATAGAAGGCAATGTGACATATCTCATTGGAAAAAACAGTGACTTGGAAAATAGATCCAGGAGAGATAATTTTAAAATTATTGGACTTCCTGAAAGCCATGATTAAAAAAAAAAAAGGACCTGTAATTCATTTTTCAATAAATTCTCAAGGAAAATTGTCCCGATGTTTTAGAACCAGAGGGCAAAATAGAGGTTGAAAGAATCCACCAATCACCTCTTGAAAAAGGTCCCCCAAAGAAAATTCCTAGTAATATTATAGCCAGGTTCTGGAATTCCCAGATCAAGGTGAAAATATTATAAGCATCCAAGAATCAACAATTTGAATACTGTGGAAACACAATCAGCACAACACAGGATCTGGCAGCTCCTACACTGAGGGATCAAATGGCTTGAAATATGATATTCCACAGCTCAAAGGAGCTGGGATTAAAACCAAGAATCACCTACCCAACAAAACTGATTATCATGTTTCAGGATAAAATATGGTCATTCAGTGGACTAGAGGACTTTTAAGCATTCTTGATGAAAAAACCAGAGTTGAATAGAAACTTTCACATTCAGATACAAGAAACAAGAGAAGCATGGGAAGATAAACAGGGAAAAGAAATCATGAGGAACTTATCAAAGTTGAACTATTTACATCCCTACAAGGAAAAGTGATAATTGTAACTGATGAAACTTTTCTCAGTATGAGAATAGTTAAAGGGAATACAAATGTGTGTGTGTGTGTGTATACACACATACACATATACATATGTGTATGTATGTATATTTATATATATATATATATATATATATCAGGGTACATGGGCATATGAATACATATGTGAGTGTGTGTATATATGTGTACAGGTAAACATAGATAGAGGGCACAGGACCGATTGAATAGGAAGGGATGATACTTAAAAGGTGATATTAAGAGGTAAGAGGGCTGGCCAGGTAGCATAGCCTGTAAGAGCACTGGCTCCAGTGTCAGGATTGACGTGGGGATCGAATGCAGGTTCACACACTTAGCACCCACCCAGAAACACCTGGCCGTGTAACCTTGAGCAAGTTACTTAACCCCAATTGCTTAGGGGTGGCCAGGTGCCTCTGCAGGTAAGATCACAGGCTCCAGCGTCGGGATGACCTGGATCAAAACTGGGCTCAGATACTTAGCACCACACCCAGAAATAACTGGCCATGTAACCTTGAGCAAGTTACTTAATCCTGATTGCTTTACTAAGAAAAAAAAAAAAAGAGGTAAGTGAGGGGGGCGGCCAGGTGGCTCAGTGAGTAAGAGCACCAGCTCCAGTGTTGGGATGACCTGGGAATTGAATCCAGGCTCTGACACTTAGCACCACACCCAGAAATAACTGGTTGTGTAACCTTGAGCAAGTTACTTAACCCTGATTGCTCATATATATGGAATATACAAGAATATAATGAGAGGAGATGGGGAGAGACAGAATGGGCTAAACTATCTCATACAGAAGAGGCAAGGGAAAATGGTTACAATGGAGGGGAAGAACAGGGCAGCAAAGGGGAATTGGTCAACCTTATTCTCACTGAATTTGGCTTAGGGAGGGTTAATATAGAGGGAGTGGTAATATACACATTATATAGGGTATGTCACCCTACAGGAGAGTAGGGGAGAAGGGAATGAGAGGCTGGAAGATAGAAGGGAGAGCAGGCTGGGGGGGGGAGGGAAGTTAGAAGCACCCACTTTTGAAAAGGGACAGGATCAAAGTAGAGAAGAGAACAAGTGGGAGGTGGGAGAGGAGGGAAGGAAATATAGTAAGTCTTTTACAATATATCCATTATGGAAATGTTTTGCATAGTTACACATGTACAACTTATACTGAATTGTTTATCTTTCCAGTAAGGGTGGGTGACAAGGGAGGAAGGGATCTGGAATTCAAAGTTTCAAAATCTAATGTTTAAAAAAAATTATATATATATATATATATATATATATATGTATATATATATATATATATATATATACATATATTTATTTCATTAATATTATTTTACATGTAACTGGGAAATAAGACATAAGCACTGGGGCATAGAGATCCACCTGCCCTACTGGAAAGTCGAATGTAGTATGGGAGAAGATATGGGAGAGAGCAGATTGGAGGAGGGGATATCCAGTGAGATTGCTTTTTGGGGGTGGTAGGTAGGGGAAAAACAGAGAAAAAAATTGTAACTCAATATCTTGTGGAAATGAATGATGTAAACTATAAGTTAATAAAGTCTTTGATTAAAAAAAAGACTGAAAATAATTTAAATATATAAACTTGTTTGGAACCAATTAGGCAAATATAGGCATCTCAAAATGTAGTTCCAAACAATAATGTTTGAATGGATATATTCCCCCCAATTTTTGTTTCAAGTTATGTACTTACAGAGAAAAAAAAAGGCTTACTTTTCAACTTATTGTACAGATTTAATCTCTATTAATTCATGTTAGCTTTGAGTGTTTTGAGTTATTCAATTACACAGAGAAAATCCTTAGTTAATAAAAGTTTAATACAATCTAATCTTCCTAGGACCATTAAATCTCACTCTCATAATACTATCAAATACACATGTCACTGGAAGAGCTTCAGAATTTAATCTTTAGGTATTCTGCAATGATAATGAATGCAAATCTCTGTAGGAATAAAAGATAATTCAAAAATCAGGTATACCATATTATTATAATTCAGAATGACCAAAGTTTATCTTCATGTAGCACCTTCAGTACAGCTAAAATACTGAAAATTTTAAATTAAAATTACATAACTTCTAGGTACTTGTTTCTAATTGTGGTTGGTAACAAGTTCACAAGTATACTTTCAAATGGTATTAAGTTTAAAAGCACAACCTTGGAAGATTTAAATAGCTGGTATTCTTTCTGTATTGCTCTTTCATTTTTATGTATTTTACAATTTTAATTTTTGTAAATCAGACCTACTTTGGTTGTAACAATGAAAAAATAGCAAGAGATTATGTATTTTAGAATCTCCTGGAAGTGGAAGACAAAATTTGGATCTTAGAATATGCAAAACAAGTAAGTTTCCCACAACCATCTTCAAATTTGAAACTGGTTAGTCTTTGAAGGGTTGAATAAATAGTAAATTATAAGTATAATATGGTTATCACAGATTGAAATATTAAATATACCCAGAAAATATTTTAAAAATGATACTGAAGCATTTAAAATATTGAATATTGTACAACCTATCTAAAATGGGAATTTAAAATTTTAAGATCTTCCCTGCCCCTAGGCTTAAGTGCACCTGGAACCTGTGGTGGGAGGCTTGTTTTTCAAGAGATACTTTGTGATTGGGCAGTGGGTCAAAAGGGTTGTTACATTCTCTGAGACTGGAGAAGGCTACATAATCCCTGATGTGAAGTGTTGTTTTGAGGCTCACTTTTGAGAAGTGTTGTGTTATTCGACCAGATGAGGCTCTGGGCAGCCATTGAGAGCCCCCTGGCTTTGAAAACTTTAGATTTTCAAAAATTAGAGTTAAATTTTCAATTTTAGATCAGATGTTGATGCTTCCCTCTCTGGTAACTGTTTATTTGGTATGGATGTAAGGGTTGGACAATTGGAGGCCACGGGACAGGAGAGAAGAATGGCCTGTATGCTGACTTTCCTGAGTTGAGAGCAGGAGCAGAAGCCAGGATTGTCTGCTTTCTGTAGGAGGAGGAGAAACCCAGGAGTTCAGAATTCAGCCACTGGACAAGATAGGGACTATGTGGCAAAGCAGGGCCACTGAAGGTGTTTCCATGTGCATCCCAGAGTTTGGGTCCCAGGGGGGAGGATGGACTTGTGTCTGTGGTGTTGGGGTAAAGTGCTGTGCACCCCCAAGGACCCCACACTGTTGGTTTTGTTGCCCAACCACCCCTCAGGACTTGAAAGCAGAGGCTGGAGTAGTGTGAGGGAAAGGATACCCCACTCTCCCCAAGAGAACTTTATTTGGACATTTTTATTTTTGGATGGAAGAGATGCACCTGAATGTACTTTGTGTTTGTTTAAGTCCCTGTGGCCACTTTGGTAACTTTAGTTATGTATCTTGCAAATGTCACCTAAGAGATGTTTAAATGGTAATTCAAATGTAAATTGACTGTGCTATGGGCATGAAAGATCTTGGGCTGAATGTAATGGGAATGTAAAATTTAAGATCTTCCCTGCCCCTAGGCTTAAGTGCACCTGGATCCTGTGGTGGGAGGCTTGTTTTTCAAGAGAAACTTTGTTATTTGGGCCATGGGTCAAGAGGGTTGTTACATTCTTTGAGCCTAGAGAAGGGTATATAATCCCTTATGTGAAGTGTTGTTTTGGGGCTCACTTTGAGAAGTGTTGGGTGATTTGACCAGATGAGACTCTGGGCATCCATTGAGAGACCCCCAGCTTTGAAAACCCAGATGTTGATGCTTCCCTCTCTGGTAAGTGTGATCAGGTATGTATGTAATGGTTTGACAGTTTAGAAGCCTGTCTGCTTGATCTGTTTCTCTGCCTTGTAATTTCTGTCTGTATACTCTGAAGTTCAGGGTGCTGACCTTTTTCCTCTGATCTAGGTCAACGATATATGTTTGATTGATTAAAGCAAGATTGTTAACCCATTTTGAGTTGCTTTTCTTAAGAAAAGCAGATCTAAGAACCTTTGTTGGCAGCCATCCTATGTATGCTGGGGTGCTTGCTGCTACATTATCACATGATAAGACACAAGGCCTTTAATCTCCACCATTGTCCAATATTCTCTCAACTGCAGCTATCCCTCCATGTGGAGATTGCTCTCCATCCTTTCCTATGTGCTTATGGACCCCTCCTAGAAACTAACTGGAAGAGTGTTTTGGCAGGCTACCATTTTGCGAATGACACTTCATTCCACATTAAAAAATGTGATGTTCATCGGCTTGAGGATAAACCTCCTATCACAGCAGTTCTTATTAGAGAGGACTCAAGTACTACAAGATCATGCATAGTGTCCATTGGATGGAATTGAAAGTGGGTCAGCTATATAAGCAAAAGATCATCAATGGTTTCTAGCACTTGTATGATGGTCAGGAAGTTTGTTGTATGGGGACTAGAGCTTGTTTAAATACTACAGATCATGTGATTATAGCCTATTGAGCACATGCATTTACCTATAATTGTGGACTTCTCATTTGAGAAATTCTGGCAAAGCCTATGGGATAAAGAGGGGGCTGTGCTAGAGGAAAGGGAGGATCTATGTACATGTATGCCAAGAACTTCTATGGTGACAACAACATTGTCAGAGCTCAGTTACCTTTGAGAGTTGGTATTGCCCTAGCCTAAGTATGATGAAAAATATGAGAACTGTTAGACTTTGTATAGAGATGTTGCTGCTAGTCAGAGTCAGAAGTTCACAATATGACAGCTTTGTGGAAATTGCCTTGTATTTTCTTTTGTGAGAATAATCAATAGGGAATGGGAAATTCTGTACAGCCAGAACTATTACAAATGAGGAGACTTTATTGTAGGAATAAGGGTAGATGGTATGGATGTTCTGGGTGTCTGTGAGGCAACACAAATTGCAGCTGCCTACTGTAGATCAGGAAAGAACCCTGTGCTGATGGAACTACAGACATATGATTATCATGGACACAGTATGAGTGACTCTGGTGTCAGTTATCATACTTGGGAAGAAATGCAGTAAGTAAGAAGCAAGAGTGACCGTATCAAGCTTCTAAAGGATAGAATTGTGAGCAACAACCTTGCCAATATTGAAGAATTAAAGGAAATTGGTGTTGAAGTAAGGAAAGAGATTGAGGATGCTGACCACTTTGTTACAGCTTATCCAGAGCCACCTTTGGAAGAATTAGGTTATCATATCTATTGCAGAAAGCCACCTTTTGAAGTTGGTTGTACAAATCAGTGGGTCAAGTACAAATGTGTCAGCTAAAAGGAAGTATGGGTTGAAATTTATGAGGGTTTTAATGGAATTTTATCTTGTCAACTCTAAGAAACTACTTGTTACATTTAAGGAAGGGATGAAACCTCTAAAAACAAACATTATGAATTGTCATTAGAAGATAATAAATTACATACATAATCTGTTCTATATTTGCACATCATGTTAATTGTTCTATTAAAGGAACAAAACCAAGTAAGAAAGGAAGAGGGAGGGAGGGAGAGAGAGGGAGAGAGAGAGAAAGAGAGAGAGAGAGAGAGAGAGAGAGAGAGAGA
>NW_027187332.1:6296424-6327655 GCF_028583685.1 Petaurus breviceps papuanus | reverse complement strand
AGGAGAGAGAGAGAAAGAGAGAGAGAGAGAGAGAGAGAGAGAGAGAGAGAGAGAGAGAGACAGAGAGAGAGAGAGACAGAGAGAGACAGAGAGAGAGACAGAGAAAGACAGAGACAGACAGAGACAGAGAGACAGAAAGAAAGAAAGAAAGAAAGAAAGAAAGAAAGAAAGAAAGAAAGAAAGAAAGAAAGAAAGAAAGAAAGAAAGAAAGAAAGGAAGGAAGGAAGGAAGGAAGGAAGGAAGGAAGGAAGGAAGGAAGGAAGGAAGGAAGGAAGAGAGAAAGACACAAACATGATCATTGCTCTGAACTAGTTAACCTCTTGTAATACTGAACGTAATTTAAGAGACTTCAGATAGCAATAGAAAATGCACAATTGCCTTTGGTGCCACAGATCTTTCCTTCAAGATCAATATTAGTGATATATATATATTGAAAAATAAATTAGACTCAGTCCTGCTTTGGAGAAGTTCTGCCTTTTACTCTTCCAGTGCTTTTATATTTGCACTTGGTTCCGCAGCTTCTGACAAGCACAAAGACACCAACTAGTTTGTGGATCTATATGACTCATCAGGCTCATCAGGGTCAAGGACCATGCATCCATCCTGATGAACATGGCTGAGGCTGCAAGGTCACAGGCTGATTCAATGGCCAGTTTAAAACTTATACAATTTATGAAGCATCATAGAATGGTAGAATCTGATAACTCTATTCTCTGGCTAAAAATGACGGTATTATTTTAAAGAACTTCTAATTAAAGAAATCTTGTGGAATATTCCATAATAAATCAGAAAAAAAAACAGAAAGCAAAGCAAAGAAAAATACATCAGCAGAAAATGAAAGTAGGCAAAATTTTGACTTTTGACCAAATAAGGAAATTCCTGGGTTTTTGATCTATTCTTAGGAGATATAGCCAGTATACAGTCATATACCCAGAGGAGAAAAATACGTTCTTTTATCTACTGAAAAAAGTGTGAATTCTTTGGTCAAAGGGTGAATTCTTGTTTTCCTGGTTCCTCATCATCTTTCTAGCTCATTGATGGGAGAGACAATGTATTAAAATTTTATCTCATTCTTTTCTCTTCTCACGTTCCTTCTAGTTTTGTTGATAAATCTTTTCAGTTATGTCTGACTCTTTGTCTTTTCTTTGCAAAATTACTAGAGTGGTTTGCTGTGTCCTTCTCCAGTTATATTTCATTCATATAACATTCTCTGTGACCCCATTTGTGCTTTTCTTGTGGTTTGCCATTTCCTTCTCCAGCTCATTTTACAAATGAGAATATTGAGGCAAACAGAGTTAAGCAACTAACTGAGGGTCACACAGTTAGTAAGTGTGTCTGATGATGGAAATTAAATTAGTTCTTCCTGACTCCAGGCCTGGCACTCTATCCATTGCACCATCTAGCTGCCCCATATTCTAGTTAGCATAATACATTTATAATTAGCCACTGTATAATAGCAACAACAGGAAGTAAGATTGCAAAGGGGAACCTAGAAGCAACTTATAAACTTTCCCATAGATAAAAAGAAACATAATGTTTATTTGAAAACTGTGTCATAAATTAACTAAAAATCACAACCTGTGACTATGTGTTAAATCATAAGAAGCCTGCTAAGCTTTGTTGTCCAAAGTAGCCCTTTGGGTCCTGCTAACTGCCATGGTCTGTAAGCCTCTGATCATCTCTTGACATCTGAAGTAAAACAAGCAGAATGCCAAATACTGCTGATAACTTTAAGATAATATGGATGTTAACAACTCACCCACAAGTGTTGCTGATAATTTCCCGATAATTCAAATGTGTTAATGAAGTAATCCTAACCCCAAGGTGGCACAAAATAAGAGTTGGTCTGTACCCCACCAAAACTACAAAATGATTATGCTTCCTGAGCATGCTTCCATCTCTCTTTGAATCTATGCTGCTGGATGCTCCCAACACTAATCAACTATTACATAAATGACTCTCTAAGCCTTTTTCCATCCATTCTCTTCCCCATACTGCCTACCTTTCTACACTACTCCAAATTGATCCCCATGCCATCTGCCTCTTCACATCCCCCTCCAACACAATTTAAAAAAATTTTCTGTGTTTTTTGCCCTTATAACACTGTGCCTTATTAAAATATAATTGGAGCATTACTCTCCACTGCCAATGTCTTTCCTGATGGTATCAAAAGAATTGGGTATGCCTGCCCCATTTAATAATCCCATACATCATTTATCAACTCAGATAGTAAAGAGATACATTATCTAGATGAGAATAGGTAGGAAAGGAGAAAAGAAGAGAATATACGAAGCCTAGGTTTGAAGAGAAATCTATAAGCTATACCAGTCACTCCCTAAAGGAGAACAGCAAACC
Organism: Petaurus breviceps papuanus; assembly: GCF_028583685.1. Taxonomy (NCBI): domain Eukaryota; kingdom Metazoa; phylum Chordata; class Mammalia; order Diprotodontia; family Petauridae; genus Petaurus; species Petaurus breviceps. The sequence goes on along the minus strand of NW_027187332.1, from coordinate 6,325,300 downwards.
ATAGCAAAGACTTTCGTATATTCAGGAATAATTCATTTATCCATGCATTGGGTACTGACTGTAGAGTGAAGGGAAGATGTACTAGGAGAAAGACGTACTTTGTGTCTTCTGAAAATAAAATGATTTTTCCTGACTGCCAAGGTTTTGTGTATAAGCCTATTCTGCATTTTTTTTTTTGCTGTGATGAGTAAAATGTGTCTTAGATTCAATGTTTTTGTAGCTTTAATATTTTCAGAAATGCTAATGGACCCCTTTGGGAAAGACATCAAACAAAACATAATGTTTCCAGTGTCAACTCTAGGTGGGAGCAAAGCATATCAAAGAGAATATTATTGGAATTGGCCCCTTTTATATCTAGGTCACATATCCATTTGTACATTATCTTGATATAAGTTATGACGAGTTTCTATAAATTCAATTTCTTCAAAACTGCTAGCCATCAACAGCAAATTAGAAAAATATGGGGAGAAATTACCCACCAAATCTATGGATAGAAGAAAAGTTCTTGATGAAGCAAAGACTAAAAGTCACAGAAGATTAAGTGGATAATTTTAATCACATAAGACTTTTAAGAATACACAAACAATAGGATAAAGCTAAGATTAAATGGAAAATATTCACTGGGAAAATTCTTTGCAAAAAGTTTCTCTAATAAAAGTCTCATTTCATCTACATGCATGTATATATGGACGCATACACACATATATATGAAATTGGATAAAATTTATTTTAAAAGGGGTATTCCTCAATTGATAAATACTCTGATTATGTGAATATATGGATTTTGTCACAACAGGCATACCCAGAAATTGTCATCTGTAAGTAGAACTCAGGATTAGATGGAGAGGCAGTATTCTTAAGCAGAGTAGAAACAAGTTTTAATCAAGAATCCTGGGTTCAATCATTTATTGGTTTATCATTTATTATATGTGTAACTTGGGATAATTCATTTAATGACTCCAAATGGTTCTTTATATTTGGTAAGACTAGAATAATTGCCTATATCATGGTTTTGTGATGAGGCTGCAATTACACACACACACACACACACACACACACACACACACACACACATATATATATATATATATATATATATATATATATACATCCATACACATATATCCATATCTATATCTACTACTACTAATAATATTTTATAGCACCTACTATTTGCTAGGCACTGTCTTAAGCACTAAAGTATTATTATCTTATTTTATCCTCACAAGAACTCTGCAAGGTAGTGCTATCATTATCTCCTTTTCACAGGTGAGAAAACTGAAACAACAGAAGCTAAGTAATTTGCCTAGTGTTATACATCAAGTATCTGAGGCTGGATTTGAGCTCAAGGCTTCCTGTTATTATTCCTAAAGTTGTTTCCACTGTGTCACCTAGCTGTACACAATGAATTGTTACATACACATAAAGTATTAGTGTTATCTCAAAAGCTAGTTGTAGACTCCCTATACTGAATAGGACACTAGAATTAGATTCAGGAAACTTGAGTTCAAACCTTATCTCAGTCAATAAATAACTGTGTTATTATGAACTAATCATATAGCCTCTCATAACCTCAGTTTCTTCCTCTGCAAAATAGGGGGGGATGATAATTACCTTGTAAGCAAATCACTCACAACACTTAAAATAGTAAATATGTAATATTTAAAAGGTCACATGACTAACAAGAAGAAGTAAATATCATATTTTAGGAAGAATAGGCTTATGAATGACATTGCAAAGAAAAAAAAACACCTGCCTTCACCACAACATATCCAATCGGAAGCTAATTTGTTGATTTTACTTTCAGATTACTTTTCATATTAATCTTCTTTTTGCTTACCACTGTCTTACTACTTCAGCATCTCCCCGCATACCTCAGCTTAGTTGCTATTTTCTATTCTAAACATTTACTAAATCATTTTCACTGTTATTACTCTCTCCTTCCTCAAAACAAAACAAAACCCATTGTTTTTATATACACGTTTTCATATAGGTTGAGCACTGAATTTATGTTCTTTGAGGTTCAAAACTTGTCACTATTGTTTGTGTTTTGTAAATGTCTATAAATATGGTGTCTTACTAAATTGAATATTAATTTAGTTGTTTTATGTATTCAATAATTTATTCAGTAATTAATTCATTCAATAATTTGATAATTTATTCAGTAAAGAATTCTACAAAGTAGAAAAGAGTATTGTGATTCATCTTCTATAGTTTATCTCCTACTACCCACCAAACACTCACCCATATTTTACCTTCTTCTTTACCTATCTTACCTATCCAAAGATATCAAGAATTTGTCCCTCAATAATCTCATAATCATATCAGTAAGTCAGTAAATAAAAAATTGTTTCTTGAGAATCTACTATGTGCCAGGCACTGTGCTGAGTTCTGAGGATACAAAAGAAATTGAGAAACAATCCCTTCCCTCAAGGAGCTTCGTTATGTACTACCTCTGTGTATACTTAGTCTGTTATTATTTTGCCTAACTTTCTACTTTTTTTAGTTTGATTTATGATTTTTAATTTAACACATTGAGAATGGAAATATCATAGTTCCAGGAAGGATTGCTTTACTTTAAATGAAGAAAATACTGTTTTTTATTTATCTTTTTTTTTACATTTATATATATATATCATGCAGGTTTATTTCCAGATGTGCTTAAATTGATATATTTGTTCATTCTAAGACCCACTAAATGTAAAAAAAATATTAAAAGTAGAAAGTAATTATTCTCGTGGTTTTTTTTGCAAGTTTCATGTGCATAGTCAAAAGAGAATTTTATGAAAATTGTAAGACTTTACAAGTTCCCTTACTCATAGAAAGTATTTTAGTAGTTGCTCCTAAACCAAGGACACAACAATGTGTTATGTAAGAAACCTGTAGACTTTCCAAAAAATCCAGATTAATAATCAACATAACAAAACATTTTAATGCAGATTGCAAATTCTGACTCAATGTAACCCATTGATTTATTGTGCATAGCTTAGATAGATACTTTAGCTGAAGAATGATGTTAACTCAGGACAAATGCCAACTATAATTGCAGTAGGATATCTGTTTAAATTAAATCTGGCAGATTATGCAGTATTTTCAATTGTATAAATATGCTTATTGATATAAAAATCCTATGTTTTAAAAAATATGAATTTTTCTATTAATGCTATATGTGTATAAAAAAGTAAGCTTTAATATCTTGTTTCAGTGACCCAAAAGGTAAAGTGAAAGTGAATAGTGAGTATAAGATAGCTGCTGTACCATTTTCAATGATGAGTCTTTATTCCATGATACCAATAAAAGAGTATGAAGATATTACCAATGCCAAAACACTTATAACAAGAGAAATACAATTTTCAAAAACATATATATTTTGAATAAATACACCAAATTGTTAAATAAAGCAAAAGATGAGAACAGGCAGTGTTGGAGGGGTTAAAGATAAACATACTAATTTACTGTTCATGGAACTATAGACATTTGCAGTCATTTTGGAAATTAATTTTGAATTATACATAAATAAAATGGATATATTACTGTCCTAAATATACCACTGTTAAACATATAGCATGTGGAGACAAATATAGCTTTGATAAAAATAAAAGCCTTGATACATAATGAAATATTAATAGCAAGACTACTTGAAAGAAAAAAAAACTAAATATATATGCATGTATGTGTGTATTTATATATATACCGTGTTTCCCCGATAATAAGACACTTTCTTATTATTTTTTTGGACAGAAAAACACCAGTGGGCTTATTTTCAGGGGAGTGCTTATTTTAATGAACATTGACAGCAATTTTAATAAACAGGAAAATGTGAACAAAAAATGTACCTTTATTCAATAATGAATTCAATAAAGAACAGGATGACGTGCTCACTGCTGCAGCTCTGATTGGATGCAGCTCGGAGCGCGGCATGCGTTTCACGGGGGGGGGGGGTGTGCATACAGAGGGTACTGTAATGTATCGTGTAGTGCAGGGGATCACCTTCACTACAGTAGCAATCTCAATAGGGCTTATTTTGGGCGGAGGGCTTATTTTAGAGGAATCTTACACAGTAATGGGAGGGCTTATTTTTGGGATAGGTCTTATTATTGGGGAAACACAGTGTATATATATACACATATATGCATATATGTATATGCACACACACATATATATGTATATATGTGTGTGTGTGTGTGTGTGTATATATATACACATACTCATTAATTTGGCAATCTTTAAATAAACTATGGTACCAGAATATTCCTTGGTTATAATGCATGGTGAATATGACAAATACAAGGAATTATGAGTATTCTTATTTGAACTAATAGAACATGAAATAAAGAAAACAAAAAGGAAACAACCAAATAAAAAAATTGAATATCAAATCTTTATACAACAGTGGAAATGGAGATGACAACAATAAAACAATAAAAAGAATGTTGTGAAAGTAAAAATGATCAAAATTCATCTCAAATAAGAAATATGAAAAGGGACATCCCACACCTTTCAAAGGTATGGAGCACTATGGATTTGGAACACAACACTGCATATATTGATTTCAGACATTATTATATATTGGTGAGATTTTCTAAATTATCGTGTTCTCTCTCTCTCTCTCTCTCTCTCTCTCTCTCTCTCTCTCTCTCTCTCTCTCTCTCTCTCTTTCTTTGTCCTCTTCATTACAAACTTCTGAATTGTGGGTAGGAGATTTACATTGATGTCTGTTTGGAAGTGCTGTAGATTGAAAATTATAAGTTAGCGAAAAAACACACACAAAGAATGAGTTGAAGGGGTTTATGTAAATGGGTGATATATATATAATAGCATATGTATAATTATATATAATATGTATGTACATACATATTATATATGTGTATATATACACATAGCATTTCCATGTAAATTTATGTGTATATATATATTTGTATATCAAGCCTGTCAAAAGTCATATATCTCACAATATAAGTGTTTACATATTGAGGCTCAAACCTAACAGAAACTAGGGGAAAAAGTATGCTTCAACAAACTTTCTTGAACACTATTTGAAATGCTCTTTCCCATTAACAAATCCTTTCAATAATATGTCACCCAAAATTAGTCATTGGTTTCAATTCTCAATATTGTAACATAGTCAATGATAAATCTTTTTTGTCCATTATTTCATAATGAACATTTATTTATAAGCTGTCTTTCCCATCTTGCCACCAAGTATAATTTAAAATAGATAACTTTACTTATTTAACAAATTGATAGACTTTTCTTCCCTTTCTTACATATTTTACTATTGACAGCTAAAAATGAGGGTGCCAGGGCAGTGAACATGTGTGACAAAATATTTAAATAGGCAGATAAAATATCATATGGCTTAAGTAGATTCCTTGATTGTGCTCATTTTAAAATGTTATAATTTCAGTGCTGCAAATAAATATCTTAGAAGTTAGATGTTGGACTGAATAATTCGTTAAAAAAAAGTGGCAGAGCTTAGGACACAATGCATGGCTTATGACCATTATCATAGATTTAAATTGCCCATTTTCAGGGGGAGCCTATGGAACAACAACCATGCATTTCATTTCATCAGAATCTAATATTTAAGAACAAAGCAGCAGGGATAATAGACTTAGATGAACAAATATAATGTTGCAGATTGTTGTTGGTGTTTTTTTTTTTTATTGACCCAAGCAACCACATCAAAGTAGTCCATTCGAATGGTCATTAACAGTTGAAGAAAATGAAATACTCCAGTATGCCATAAAGGTGTTTTTTTTTACTTATCAAAGTTATTAACATAAATTTTATTTTTTTTTACATTTAGACATTACCTGTGTTCTTTTTAGAAGGGAGACCATTTACATAGATTATTAATTTGCTACTTTGGCCTTCAAAGTAGTTTAGAAACCTAGTTTGCCTGTGATGAAAGTCTACCTATTGTTTCAGCCATCATTGTGTGCAAGATAAGAAGTAAATATATCTAAAGACTCTTGTTTCAAAGGGAACTCTGCTAGACTTATAATGAGTTGACCTTATGAAGATATGTAGAATAATATTGCTTCATGTTCTTCCCCCTCCCACTTTTACTAATGTTTTTTAAACACATTTTATTATTTCCAGTGGTTATTGACTTTTCAGGTTGCAGAATAATTTTAAAAGTGAGGTAAACCAGCATAATAACCATAGATAAAGACCATGGAAGCTGTTGCTTTCAGAAGCCTATTGGCCTTTGGTGATATTTAAAAACAGTGTTCAATGTAGTTACTTAAACCAAATATAGGTTTTATGTCCTATTGTACTAATAAAGAATTTGTGGAATTTAAATTAGCAATGTCTTTTTTTTTTTACTCTCCACAGTTCAATTTACTTCACATAACATTTCCTAACTGCCTGCTACAAATTGATGAATTTTATGTATCTTTGCAAATTAGATATGTTATTTGGTCATTTTTCAGTCATGTCTGACTGTGCAACCCCTTTTGAGATTTTCTTGGCAATGATACCAGAGTCTTTTGCCATTTCCTTCCTCAGATCATTTTACAAATAAGGAAACTGAGGGAAACAGGGTTAAGTGATTTGCCCAGGGTCACATAGTAAGTGTCTGAGGCAAGATTTTAACTCAGGAAGAAGAATCTTCTTAACTCAAGGCCCACCGCTCTATCCACTGTGTCACCTAGCTATATATTACTGAAAATTGCTATTCAATTATATGTTTAGTATGTTGGTACCTGATGCTTTTTTGGTACCCTAGTAATTTATTGGATTTGATTAAGTGATCATAGGAGAGAAGGTACCCAAGAGCGTATATCAATTCCAAGTCTTTTGAAAATGAGTAAGCTCATATCCATATGGGTTAGATGACTATAGCAAGAAGCAGTATTGGGTTTCAGGGTCTTGTCTCCCTATTCTAAACCGAATGCTCCTCCAACTAAACCAGGTGGTCTTTCCAGGAAGACATGATCATTTGTATAAATTTGTAAGAGTTATATAACTAGAAGGAACTTTAAATGTAATATAGTTAAAACAGAAAAAAAAAAAACATAGTATCTCAGGGATTGGAAGTGGTCACACAGTCTATCTAGCACTGAGAAAGAATCTTCTCTACAATACCACTCCAAAGTGGTTACATACTCTTTAGAGAAATCCATTACTTTCCAAGGAAGCTCATTGCACTTTGAGATAGTAGTCATCCAGAATATTTCCCCTACACTCTATCTAAATCTTTCTTTCCCTAACTTCCAAATATTGTTCTTAGTCCTGCCTTCTAAGAACAAGCAGAATGAATATAAACTCCATTCCAAATGATAGCACTTCAAGAATTTGAAGACCACTAAGCCTTACTTTCTTCCAGATTAAGGGTTCCTAATTTCTTCTGGAACTTGTATCAAAGTTAATGTGTGTATTATAGTTTTATCAAAGTATGTTTTAATATGCTTCTCCTTTTTACATGGAGTCTGACTACATTTCCTTCCATGCCTGAGTGAATTGTAGAGTTGTTGAGATCTAAGAAGAGTTCTTGGTCTTCTGACTTCCAGAAAGAGAGACACAAGGTATTCAGACTCTTTCCAGGTCCCTGAAGGAAAAAACTCTGGGAAGAAACAAACATATATAGGATATTTGACTTTTATCATGTTCTACCTCTGGTTTATTACACCAGAGACTTCAAACAATTTCCCCTTGGTTGAGTACTAGGAGTTTATAGCTTAGATGAGCTGAGATATTTCTCTCTCAAAGGGAAAACACATTCACTAGTGTATCATCTTGTATATTCTCTTGTTTGTAATTAATCTTTGTTATTGACTTGGATAAATGGATTTACTTACTCTATGTTGCATGTGTTCTTTAAGGAATTGGCATTTGGTGAGAAGGAAGACAATCCTTGAATACCTCAATTTTTGGTTACTCCACCCTATTAAGGGAGAGTAATCAAGAGCTCAGATTGGATCCAGAAATAATAAACCTAGAATAAGAATATGTATAGCAGTGAGGAATAGACATAATATTAGTTTTGAATCTTTCCTCTGAGAAGAGGAAAGTGTCCAGGCTTTGACTCCATTATCCTGCTGACCCTCCTGGAAGTAATTAAACTATCTTTCAGAAGAAATTGGGTGGAAGATACTTTAAAGATATTTATTTATGTTTTCCTGCAGTTCACATATAGACAAACTCATGTGAATACACATAACTGACACAGGCAACACACACACACATACATATCTGATTCTTCAATGAAATGTCAGTCTTTCATGCTGTGTTTTTCATTATCTTCACCATCCTTCTCCCTCTCCCCCTTCCTTGGAATGTACTGAAAGCTTTGAATTTGCTTTATGTGATGTTGCAATAAACACTGAAAATATTGCATGATATTATTAGGTATCAACAATTAAAAGATAAATCTTTAATAATATATTAGGAAAGAGAATGCTGTAATATAAATATATATATATATATATATGACTATGTTGGTTGAATATTTTAAAAACTAGAAACAAATATTTAGAAATTAAATAAGAAATGTAATTAAAACATGATTATGTTGATGGATATAGAAAAGAAGCTTTTGGAAAAACATAATAACCCTTATATGTTTAAAACATATGAATAATAGAATAAAAAATATTAATGGAATATTTACTCTGGTTCAATCACTGAGCTAAGCTCTAAGGATACTGTAATGTTAATGAAATATTAAGATCTTCCCTGCCCATTAATAGGCCTAACACATGGAGCCTGTGATCACATGGAGCTTGGGTCACATGCAACTCAGTGTGGGAGGAGCTTGCCCAAGGAGAAAGAGAGAGAGGGAGAGAGAGAGAGAGAGAGAGAGAGAGAGAGAGAGAGAGAGAGAGAGAGAGAGAGAGAGCAAGCACTGGTAGAGTGAGAGCAGAGAGAAAAGCAAGCTGGGAGTGGGTGGAAGAAGTAACTTGCCTAGGAAATCGTTTTTGTGGGGAGGTCTGACAGACAGAAAGCTTAAGATGTTGGTGCTCCATGGATTAGTGATGAGTACCTTGTTAAATCTTACCTCCTGGTATCCTAATGATGTTCCAAATAAATAATTTGGTTTTACCATTGAGGAAGATAGTTTATTGTATTTTGTCAATTTACTCTGGAAATACATATGTATGTTCATAGCTATTCTGGAAATACATATGTATGTTCATAGCAGCTGCTATGGGTATCACATTAGCATTGCGGATGCAAACACAAAAGCAAAGACAATACCTCCTCTCAAGAAGCTTATTTTTGTTTTTCATCATTTATTATAGCGTAATGATATTCCATTAAATTCACATACTCTATTTTTTCAACCATTTTCCAATTAAATAGTACTTTTTTGTTCTTTTCCAATTTAAATAGTACTCTTTGCTTTTCAATTCTCTTCCACCAAAAAAAAGATGTGTAATAAGTATTTTTCATATACATAAATCCCAAGGATCTTAAATTATAGTGGATAAGACAAAGCACATAAGAGAATGTGTAGCCAGTCACTTCAGTCTGGAATATTACAGGAATGGTGTGCATGGTAGGAAAGCAGATTAACACACTCCATCCAGGATAATGGAGGAGTTGATTTAATGATAAATCATAATTCAAAAGAACTGGATTTTTCAATTCAATTCTTTTCACATTTTTTCTACACTACATTGTACTTTTCTATTACTTAGAGTCTTATAGAATTAAGGCCCTGACATCTATCAATTTTTTTTTCTTTTCAGACTATTGGAATGGAAGACGACAGAATAAATCCAGGTTATTTTTTTAGCAGAACAAATTCAGAGGGACTGAGCAAAGTTTAGCTAAGGTCCTGAATAAGAAACATGTATTCATTTAAAGATCAAAAAAGACAATTTTACTTTAAAAATTGTCTTTACTGGGGCGGCCAGGTAGCACAACAAGTAAGAGCACTGACTCCAGTGTCAGGATGACCTGGAGATCGAATCCTGGGCTCAAACACTTAGCACCCACCCAGAAACACCTGGCCATGTAACCTTGAGCAAGTTACTTAACCCCAATTGCTTAGGGGTGCCCAGGTGGCTCAGTGAGTAAGAGCACCGACTCCAGTGTTGGGATGACCTGGAGATGGAATCCCATGATCAGACACTCAGCACCACACCCAGAAATAACTGGTCGTCTAACCTTCAGCAAGTTACTTAACCCTGATTGCTTTAAAATAAATTGTCTTCATCTTGGATAAGCACATAGAATGAGGGAGGACATTTCACTCCAAAAACGAAAAATTATTCTCTTTGCCCACTTCATGAATGTGGAACTCATTACAAAACATAATGTGATAGCCAATACCTTTCATGCTTTAGTACTCATTGTGACTGTGCAATATATGAAAATGCCTACTAAATCCTGGAGTTATATAGACTTTCTTTGTTGGTTATAAAGCAAGGACAAAAAAGAATTGACACTAAAATGAGATGACAAACTGGAACTTAGTTAAAATATAGCTTGCTATTATACTGATTCGTATTTACCATCATTTCAATTGTGTCACTTGAAACATAAATACATATATAGTGAAAGATTAATGTAACAAATACAATAACATGCATAATTCTGGTTCCCCTCATATAGATGATACACTATATGTTTTAGTTGCTAAAGCAGTCTTCCTCAACTGTAGATGTGAACATGTTTCTCTTAATCTTCTTATAATTTTATTCCCCTCCATGTGCTTTACCCTCCAGTGACACTAACCTCCTTGTTTTAAATCATCCAACACATTCCATCTCCCCTCTCTGAGTATTTTGTCAGCATCCTCCATGCCTAGAATTCTCTACATCCCAATTTCTGTTTCCTGGCGTCCCTGTCTTCTTTCAAGTCCCAGCTAAGTTCCAACTTTCTATCCAAGTCTTTGCCATTTCATTTTGATTCTAGTCTGTTAACTTTGTTAAGTATTTCAATCTTATTCTGCATATATTTTGCTTGTACATGGTTGCTTTTATGCTGTCTCTCTTATTAAACTGTGAGCTCTTTGAAATCAAAGACTGTCTTTTGCCTGTGTTTGTGTCCCAAGAGCTTAGAAGGGAGCCTGGCACATAGTAGGTAATTATTAGGGAGTGGAGGTGGGAGGTGGAAGAGAGTTGACCACATTGCTCTTTTCCTTAGCTTAGTTCAATGATTCAAAGATCTGTGATTGCTTCTCCAGGTGCATTCAGATGACACAAAATGGTATTATCTAACCCTGTTCCTCTTGAGTTTCATTTCTTCCTCATGAATTGCTTGTTAGAAATTTCAAACTGGGTACCCCATAGACATCTCCAATTCACTTCATCCAATTTCCCCTCAAGCCTTCTTTCTAACTTCCCTTTTTCTGTCCAGTGGACCATATTTCTAGTCACCTAAGTTCACAAGCTCAGCATTATTCTTTATTTCTCACTCTCTCTCACTACACAGATCCAACCAATCATTGATACTTGTCAATTTTAACTCCAAAATATTTCATACTCTCTATTCACACAGCCACCATGTTAGTTTAGGTACTTGTTACCTCTCACCTTGACTATTATAATAGCCCCTTAATTGGTCTTTCTTCCTCAAGTCTCCTCTTTCTCCAATTATACTTTCAAGCACCTGCAAAATTAATTTTCCCATAGTTTAGCTCTGACCACATAATTTGTCTACTCTATAAATTGCCAAGGCTTCCTAATGCCATTAGGATAAAAAAAACACAACATATCTATTTGTCATCGAAGTACTTCTTAAACTGTTTCTGACCTGCTTTTCTGGACTATGCATTACTTCCTTTCCTGCACTGTATGATCCAACCAAACCGGTCTTCTTTCTGTCCCTTATATCCATCAGTATATTTCTTCACTTCATGTCCTTAAAATAACTATTCCTTGTCCGTGGAATACATTCCTTCTTTATCTTTACCTTCTAAATTCCTCATTTTCTTTAAGATTATGTTCAAATATTACTTTTTAATGAAATTTTACTTGTTCCATTTACATGCTAGTGCCTTTCCCCCAACAAAATTGCATTTGTTCTGTATTTATTTTGTGGAGAGAGAGACAGAGAGACAAAGACAGAGACAGAGAGAGACAGAGAGAGAGAGAGAGACAGAGACAGAGAGACAGAGAGAGAATTTGTTGTCCCTAGTTCAATGAAAGTCCCCTGAAAGTAGAACTTGGCAAACTTGTATCTGCATTGCTTAGCACAGTTGCTGTTAAGGCCTTGATAAACGCCCACTGCCCCCACCCACCCCTATTGATTATATTCAGAGGAGTATATCTAAAATATTGGGGGCCTAGAAGACATAATTTCACTGAAAAAACTGGGAATACTTAAACTGGCAAAGGGAAAACTGTAATAGTCATGATAGCTGTCTTTAAAGTATTTCGAATTCTGTTATGTTAAAAATGGAATAAACTTGATGCATGTGACTCCAGAGAAAAGATTAAAAAATACTTGATTGAAGTTTTAGAGAGACAAATATAATGAATCTTAAGAAATAGGTCTAAATAAAAGCACAATGAACTGGATCAAGAAGATGTAGATGGGGTGATGGAGGCAAGATGGCAGAACTGAAGCAGTAACTTTTCTAAGTTCCTCCATGAATCCCATTACTGAACTTTAAAAAGTGAATCTGAATGGATTTTGGAGTGACAGAATCCACTGGGAAACAGAGCATGGCAGATTCCCAGCCCAGGAAAGTGCCCAAGTAGGTCTGGGCAAGGGGAGCACTGAATACTCAGGGCTGCACTAGCATGGATCAGAAAACAGACTACAGTGGAGTGAGAAGGAGCCCCGGTGAGCCAACTCACCCACCCCAAGGGTGATTCACAGCAGTCTCACCTGCATCTCACTGTAGGATGGAGGATCCATTGGAGCTGGGTAAGAGAAAGCTCAGGAGCTGCAGCAGAGACAGCAGCTTCTCCTGGGGCTATCAGCCCACAGCCTGGATGTTTAAAAATAACCTACCTAATTTTCCAGAAGCCAAGCTGGCAAAGTAAACTCTAGCTGCTCAGATTCCACCTCCCTGACCCAGAAAACCCAGAGATAAATGTCTCACCCAGAGTAAAATCCTGAAATAGTGGAAATAACCTCTGGCTTAGGAGTCACTGAGAAAGGATGTAAGTGATGCAGTAAGGAGTTTCACTAAACCCAACAGCAAGAGATAGAAAGAGAAATCCTATTTAAAGTTAGTGTAGACATTATAAAATATTTGAGAATATACCTGCAAAACACACCCTGGACCTATATGAACACAACTACAAAACACTTCTCACACAAATAAAGTCAGATCTAACTAATTGGAAAAAAAAACATCAATTGCTCATGGCTGGGTTGAGCTAATGTAATAAAAAAGATAATTTTACCTAAATTAAATTACATATTTGATGCCATACCAATCAATTTACCAAAATATTTCTTTACAGAGCTAGAAAAAAAGAGTAACCAAATTCATTTGGAAGAACAAAAGGTCCAGAATATCAAGGGAATTAATGAAAAGAAATGCTAGGGAAAGTGTACTAAATATGCATATTTTAATCTGTATTATAAAGCAGCAGTCATCAAAACTACTTGGCATTGGCTGAGCAATACAGTAGTGATTCAATGGAATAGTTTGGGTACAGGAGATTCAGCAATCAATGACTATAGTAATCTACTGTTTGATAAACCCAAGGAGCCCAATTTTTGATAAAAGAACTCCCTATTTGACAAATACTGCTGGGAAACCTGGAATATAATATTGTAGAAACTGGGCATAGGATGTAATTTAACACCATGTACAAAAATCAAGTCTAAATGGGTGCATGATCTAAGTATAAAGGCTGATCATATAAGCAATCTGGGAAAGACAGAAATAGTTTACTTGTCAGATTTATGGAGAGGGGAAGACTTTATGACCAAACAAGAATTAGAGAGCAATATAAAATGCAAAATGTATAATTCTGATTACATTAAATTGAAAAGCTTCTGTACAAACAAAGCCAATGAAACCAAGATTAAGAGGGAAGTGGGAAACTGAGAAAGGATTTTTACAACCAATGACTCTGAAGTAAATATACTGAGAATTGAGTCAAATCTATAAGAATACAAGTCATTCCCTAATTGATAAATGGTCAAAGGAAATTAACAGGCAGTTTTCAGAGGAAGAAATTAAAAATATCTATAAGCATATGAAAAAAAATGCTCTAACTCACTGTTGTTAGAGAAATGCAAATGAAAACAACTCTGAGGTACCAGACCTCACTGGTCAGATTGCCTAAGATGACAAAACAGGAAAATGACAAATGCTGGAGAGGATATGGAAAAATTGGAACACTAATGCATTGCTGGTGGAGTTGTGAACTAGTTCCACAATTCTGGAGAGCAATCTGGAACTACGCCCAAAGGGCTATAAATTTTTTCATACCCTTTGACCCAACAATACACTTCTAGGGTTGTATCCCAAAGAGATCATAGAAGTGGGAGGAAGACCCACATGTACAAACATATTTATAGCAGCTCTTTTTGTGTTGGCAAAGAATTGGAAATTAAGGGGATGCCCATCAATTGGGGAATGGCTGAACAAGTTGTGGTATATGAATGCAATGGAATACTATTGTGGTATAAGAAACAAGGAGTAGATTGAATTCATATTTACCTGGAGAGGTTTATATGAACTGATGCTGTGTGAGAAGAGCAGAACCAGGAGAAATTTGTACACATTTACAGACACAATGTATGTGTGATGACCAACTTTCATATACTGGACTCTTCTCAGTAATGCAAGGTTATAAGACAACTCCAAAAAACTCATGATGAAGAGAGATGTCTACATTCAGAGAAAGAAGTAGAAAGAACAGAGTTTGAATGCAGATTGAAGCAAACTATCTTCTCTCTTTTTCTTGTTTGGTTTTGTTTCCTCTTTTCTTTTGTTCATTCCATCTGATACAATCCTTCTGTATAACCTGTCTAATGTCTAATGTGAAAGTATTTGGGGGCGGCTAGGTGGCACAGTGCGTAAAGCGCCGGCCCTGGAGTTGGGAGGACCCAAGTTCGGTTCCGGCCTCAGACACTTAACACCCACACAAAAATACTAGCCGTGTAACCTTGGGCAAGTTACTTTACCCCAATTGCCCTCCAAACCCCCCCCCCAACAAAAAGAAAGTATTTGCAGATCCTATACTTGATTGCATGTCACTATGTTGGGGGGAGGGGAAAGAGGGTAAGAGAATTTGAAACTCAAGGAACTGAGGAACAGAATCTTGTAAACTAAAAGTAAACAAGCAAATTAATAAAGACCAAAAAAATAAAAAAAGAAGCTGTAGGTGTCCATTCACTTGAGATCTAAACCCAACATTTATATGACTTCATTTTGTAGATATTATAGAAGAGACTTTTATTTGGGTCGGCGTGTTAGAATAAGAATCCCCTGAGACTAGAATGATGTAATGCTTTGTTTTTGCAATCAATGTTCATAAAAATAAGAACATTTGGGAAATGTGATTGATTGTGATAGACACACATGCATATATACACACTTGCATGCACATACTTATGTGTGTCATTAAACCTAATATTTTACTTATAAAACTAATACATTAGCAAAGTATAATAGATTCTTTATTGTAGTTGCTAAACCACATGTATAATGTAATAGACTTGTCAGAAAACTTGGATTAAATTCTACCATTAATTTGGCCATGTTCAAGTCATCTAAACCTTTCAAAGATCAGTTTCTTAATTTGAAAAAATATGATTAAACAGAATTGCAACTGAAATGGATAAGATTATGTTCCTGATAATGTTAATTATAATTACAATATTAGCTAGTATTTATTTATCTCAAAGGTTCCCAAAGTATAATTTTATTACATATTGTCTCATTTGATATCTCATTTCAGTAGATAATCAGATTAAATACTTCCCATAAAATACTTTGTAAAGTTCAGTAAACAATATAAAAGATATTATTATTAACAGTAATTGTTATAATAGTAGTAGTAGCAGTAGCAGTAGTAGTAGTAGTGGTAGTTAGTATTAGTAGTAGTAGTAGTAGTAGTAGTTTATCATTATCATCAGCAACCATCAACTAGCTACTGTGAAAAATGAAAGAAAAATTCAAAGACTTTTCAGACAACTCAATGATCAATTGATTGGAGAATACAAACCTACAACATAAAGACTGTGATTAATGTTTTAATGTGAGCAGTCAGAAAGAGAAATGATCCCATTATAATTTCAACTAATCACTGCTGCATAGTTGTATAGTAAGATGTAGAGAAGAAAAATGACCTGGGAAAAGCAGATTCTAAAGTGAATGACAAGGCAGGGGGAGGGAGCTATAAGCATATAATACCACTTCTACAATTAAGATGAATGAGAGGGAAGAAGCAAATACTTAACAATAGATTATGGCATTATGTAATATGCATTATGAATCAATTGCCTCTAACATTGAGACTTTACTTAAGAGGACATTGAATGGGCATGTTTGTCTTCTAACCCTCTTTTCTACATATCTATGACCTAGTTTAGTGACAGATATCATCCAATTTATTTTTAAAAGGGTCTCAGTGTATCTTGAGATTCTGTTTTTCTTCTACACATCAGGTCAAAACTTTTCCTAATAGTGCTAAGATGTTTTCATTTCTGCTATAGTATTTATAGATATACATATGATTTGGGGGAGGTGCTGGGGGATATCCAATCATTTTAAGAATGTAAAGGGGTCCTGAGAATTAAATGTTTGAGAGACAATGATCTGTCACATTGATTTTATTTTCTCAAACCCTAAAGCTTCTCAGTATTTCCTGAATGAAGGCAACAATTGCTCAAATGAACGGAGCCTAACTATAGCAAAACAGTACACACACACACACACACACACACACACACACACACACACACACGCACACACACACACGGAAAAGAAAAAAAATACTAGTGAATGAAAAATATATATTTTTCATATTATGATATATGGTTGAATTCTCAGTTAAAAATATGATCCTTGAGTAGACAGAAAATAATTTTTTAAAGATGAATATCTAGGAATGATATTTTACATGGATTCAAAATGAATACAATTTTGCCCAGGACTGAAGAGAGAAAGAAAAATTATCTGGCTTATATTTTGGAAATCACTGTTTGTATTTAATGACCAAAACTCCTCCCTTAAGCAATGGTCAATGATTTGTTTGTTTATTTTGTTTTGTTTTTAACAACAACAGAAATCCAATGATGTCATACGTCTGAAAAAATATGATCTCTAGTTCACGTTTTTCGGAAGAATTCAAGTTGATTGTTACTCAAAAAAAACATTTCTTAAGCACCTATTATTTTCCAGGTATTGGCTAAAGCATGGGGATATAAAAAGAGACAAACTATAGTACCCAACTTCAAGAAGTTCACAATCTAATGGGTGAGAAAACAAATAAATAAATATGTCCAAATAAGTTATATAAGGACAGATGGGAAATAAGAGGGAAGACACTGGAATTTAGATGGTTTGAGAAAGTCTTCCTATAGAACATGGGGTCTTATTTGGGAATAAAGTGCAGACAGGGAAGCACAGTAAACAGAGTGGAGGAAGGGGAAATGCTTGAGACATGGGGGACAGCCAGTGAAAATGACTGGATCTGACAGATAGAGTGTTTTGTCTATGCAACAGGAAAGAGTTTAGTGTCACTTCATCAAAAGGAGGGTATTCCTATAGAAATATTCTTCATGTCTAAATACTTCACCCTAGTATTCTTGGAAGAATTGATGAATTGGAAGTTAGTTAGAGGAGGAAGTATTGCCTGCAAATTTGTAGTATAATTTGAGAGTGAAAGAAAGGAGCAATTGTCTACCCCAGAGTTTTAATGATTAATATGATAGTTTCAGGTAGGAGAAGCAAATGCAATAGAGTATTGATTTGAATTAGCAGGTTGTCATTTGAATCATTTTTCTGCTTTGTTTTGATGCCTGTTTTCTTCCAACAATGATTAATGGTGGATTCCATGCCTAGCATCTTATGTGTTTTAAGTATGTAGAATATCTTTCTGTGCTAGGGCAATACAACTGCATTTGAAACTAATAAGTATAATGATGTGAATTTAAATTAATAAACATGAGGCAGTGAATGATATTTTACAGTTTTAAGTTTTTAAAATATTTTATTTTATTTCATTACCTTATTTGCACATATAAACTTCAGTAATTAAAATCTTATTGGTATCATTATTGTAATGATATGATTGTTCTTTTTCTGAAAATGTTTTCTTATTTTATTGGTTTAAATGGGAATTAGCTTCCAGCTTTGGTGGTAATCCAATTTGTCAGAAATTTAAAAAGGACTATATAGGTTGACCAAGGAATAATCCCTAATTAAATTTCAGAATGGATAGGGAAAGGGATCTGATTTTGTGAGTAAATTGAAATCTTGTTTCAGCTTGGCAGAAGGTTAAGGGTATATTCAAAGTGTTTCTTCTTGTTAATAATTAATATCAATTAGAAAGAATGCCCATCATTACATTCTTTGAATTCTCTCTAATGTTCCCTACTTTTTATCTTTTACCATTCTTCTTTTGCTTTCCCCTATTATTTTATCCCTCAGGGCCAAATTATAGAAAAGAGACAAAGGAAAATTAGATTATAACAAAAACACTTTGATGGAAGCACTTTAAAATGTATCTTTTTATGAGTAATTTTTTTTTCTCTGGCTTTCTTAGAGAAAAAACTCCTTGAACACTGGAATGATACCTTGGGTAATTTATGTAGAAACTTGTGAAATGATTGTTGCTAACTTTTATATTAATATATTATTATTATAGCTTTCTGGAAACATTGCATTGGTGTCTAAACATATCAGATAGATAATGTAGCCTAACCTAAAAATGGTTGTGTACTCAATGGGGAGAAGACAAATGATATTTAAGTCATTGTCCTGAGGGGAAGCTTTACTGTCATGAAAATTAGGAGTGATGGGGATATGTCAAAAAAAAAAAGTTACTTTGTCTGGACTCAGTCCATATAGTATGGAGAGAGTAGATTGTTTATGAAGTGCTGGGATCATACCAGAATTGTTTACCAATTTGCCCAAGTGTCAGCAATGGGAAAGATGCTTGTTTGCTCAAGGCTTTCTGGAAAGCCTCCAGTTGTCAAAGCTGCCTTACCCATGAGGAACTGCCTAGTTTCAGCTGGCGTTGGCAGATTATTCACTCAGACATTCAACACACATTTTTAAGAGTTTAATTGATGGAGAATACTGATAAGCTAAGAGACAACAGTTAGACAAAATATAGTTTCTGCCCTCCTGCAGCTAATAATTTAGTTAGGGAATGATAAAAACACCACCACCACCAACAACAACAACAACTAATAATAATAATGAATTAATCTATACCTGAGGTGGAAATCTTCCACCAAAGCAGATTGGCAATTTGTCTGAAATTATAATTTTAGACAGTTATCTGTGGAACTGAAGGAATAAATGAGTGGCTGATGGTCACAAGGTTAATATGGGATAGGAGACTGATTTGAACTCAGGTGTTCCTGGATGCTAGACAAATGGACCTCAAGATTTACTATTCCACACTTCTTTTAATAGGTATGATAAATTATTAAATTATGAAGAAAAATGAAATATGTGGCATGGGGAAATTTCAATAAGCACTGCAAATCAGAGAATGTGATATTTGAGTCAACTTAACTTTTAAAATTTTAGCCAAATACTAAAACATAAATACATAATAGGAAAAGAAAAATGAAACATTATAAATTTAAATATAAAATAAGAAAAGAAAAAAACATGTCATGTGAACAACAGAAAATAGGTGAAGATTCAGAATATATAGCAATAATTTATCATTTCAAGAAAGCCTACGTATTAAATATTGTGTTTTGTTGAAAGCTGTCTATATTTTCTTTGTTTCCTTGTAGGTTTCATTTTGCTCTCTGCAGCAATGTTTTACTTTTTTCCCCCCTTTCCTTCCCCTTGCCTGCCATGCCAAGACTACTATTGAGAATGTATATATTTATATATAGGTATTGATATGTAAATAAATGTATACACATATGCATATATACATAAATATATAAACTTATACTTTACCTAAGAGATTCTACTCCTAATCATGTTTTTTTATGTTTCTGCATATTTCTTTTTTCCTATCTCTCTTAACTCCTCTACTTTACTTCTAACCATGCTTTCTTGCCCTCCTATTACTTAATATATTCTCACACCAGCAATCCCTCCCTTATCTTCCCATTCCCCTAAATCTAAACACCCTTTTGTAACCCTTTTTAATATATTCCCCTCCCCTCCCCTCTAAAGAAACCTCCTTCATCCTCTCCTCCCTCCCTATCCCCTTAGACATTTGTTTCTTTTTAAATTTGGAAGACTTTATACTCCTCTAGATGTGTATGTATTTTACCCTCTTAAACTAATTCTCTATAAAAGTAGGTTTCCAGAACTAACAACCTTCCTCCCCCATCTTATTCCTTTGAATTGGTTCTTCCATTTGTACCTCATTTTTATAAGATAATTACTCTTTTAGGTGTTCTTGAACAATTTTCATTTTTAAAGTCATATCATACTTATGTCTACCCCAATCTTTCTTATAAGCTAAATACTAGTAACAATATTAGACATAGGTTTTATATTTTCCAAGCATAAAAGGTAAACATTCTACCCTCATTTAGTTCTTTGTAATTGGTCATTGGTATGTACTTTATATTTTTCATGGCTCCTGTAGGGCAAATCTTCTATTCAGTTCAGGGATTCTTTCTAAAACAGAGTACTGAAAGTCTGACAGGTGATCAGATGTCCATTTTTTTCCATTAAAAATTATGCTTAGCTTTGCTCAGCATGATATTTTCAGCCA
This sequence comes from Petaurus breviceps papuanus, assembly GCF_028583685.1. Taxonomy (NCBI): domain Eukaryota; kingdom Metazoa; phylum Chordata; class Mammalia; order Diprotodontia; family Petauridae; genus Petaurus; species Petaurus breviceps. The sequence goes on along the minus strand of NW_027187332.1, from coordinate 6,304,505 downwards.
GAAGTTCACTTCTTTTGCTCTTCAATATATGGTGTTCCAAGACCTGTGATGATATAGCGTTGTCAATGCTAGTCTTGTTTGTTTCAAATTGTGGTACCATCATATATAATTTATTTTTTGTTGTTGTTCATAGTATTTGTCCTTGATCTTTTGGGTTTTGGAATTTAATTACCATATTCCCATGAGTTTTCCTTAAATGATCTTTCAGGTGGTGATCGTTGATTTTTTTTTTCCTACTTCCACTTTCCCCAATTGTTTTAATGCTTCAGGACAATTTTCTTTAATTAGTTCTTGTATTACTGTATCAATATTCTTTTCTGACAAAAACTTTCAGGTAGTCTAATTTTTCTAATGTTTCCTTTTTGATCTGTTTTCAAGATTCATTATTTTTCTTATGAACTTTTTCCTATTCTCTTCTATTTTTTTTTATTATACATACACACGCAAACACACGCACGCAGGCACAAACACACACACATACATATAAATTTCTCCATCTCTTATTGCTTTGCTGACCTCTTCTTGCCCAATTTTGATTTTCAAGGAGTCATTTTGTTCCTTAAGTTTCTGAATCTCCTTTTCAAATTGGTTGACTTTCTTGTCAAAATCTTGTTTTTCTTGTATTATTCTTATTTTTTTCTTTTTTAATTTTTCCTCAGGCTCATTTGATTTTTAAAGTCTTTTGTTAAGTTCTTCTATGAATTCTTTTTGAGCAAGTGACTATTTGACATAAGTTCTCTTTGGGATAGAAAAGGATTTCTTTATTACAGTATCCTCCTCTGAAGATGGATCCTAGTCTTCTCTATTTCCATAGTAGCTTTCTGTGGTTGGATTCTTTCTCCTTTGCCTGTGCATTTTTTGGTAATAATTTAGTTTTTATACTCACCTCTATTCCTGAGGCACAGGTAATGCAGCTTGGGGTGAAAGTGGAATCTCCAGTCTCCTGTAGGTGCCCACAGCCAGGACCATCCCTCCCCACTGCTTTTGCACTCACCTGGGGTGTGCTGGTTCCCTCTCACCCTGTTATTCTCTGCAGCACAGCTGGGTCAGGCGTTCCTTGTCAGTAGAGGTTCCCTAGATGCTCCCCAGATCAGACACCTCACTCCCCTCACTGTCCTCAGAGTAAAAGTTCCTATGTTGCTGAGGTAGTCTCCCAACCCAGCTAAGCCCAGGGTATGTTGCTTGTTGTTTAAGCAAGATCCTAGCCTGGAGGTGTATACTCTTCACAGGGAGGAAATCTAGTCCTGGAATTTTTCATCAGGATTTTCCCAAGAGGACCCCTGTTCTGCCCCTACTTTTATTTATTTACTCTCTTTGTTCGACCAAAGGCTCTATTTTATCTCTTTTGTAGAGGAAAATCTTGAGAGCTTGAAATTTTGACCTCTCCACAATCTTCCCAGAATCCTCTCCCATGAGTTGACTTTTAAAGAATGGTTAATATTCAATGGAAAAAAAATGGAGGAAACTAATTCAAGGAATAGGATACAGTGTAAGCAAAAAAAAAAAAAGTGCAGATGGAGCAAACAAGATTCTAGCATAGGGTAGAAGGTGAGAATGTTCATTTTGGGTTAGATATAAGCTTCAAGAAGTGGAGACATTATAGAAAATATTGAGCATTTAGGGTCTAATTTGACTGTGGAGTTCTCAGTATCACCAGAAAAAAATCAAATATGGAACTAGGTAAAATAATATTGTGAACAAGCTTGGATAATCATTTTAAATCAATCACATGTAAGTTTCTTCGTATATACCAGTCTTTATATGTCTTAATTAAACAATTTGATGAACTTCTAAATGAAAATATATACATGCCATGCTGGCAATAATCCTCGATTTGAAGTTGAATGGAGATGAGTCAAATTTTGTATTAATATTCCATACCTGGTTGATTTTAGACATGTCACTTACCTTCTCTTGGTCTCAGTTTCTTTCCTCATCAAAGAAATGACCTCTATGGTTATTTCCACATTGTTTAAATCTTTGATTAAATCAGTGTTCTCTTTGTCATTTTTGCAAAATTTATGAATAATTCTATTTTTGCTAGAATGAAGGAAATCTGAAAGCATATTCTAAATCACATGTAAAAATATTATTGTGCATTTTAAAATGTAAATTTTAAACATATATTTAACTCACATAACATAATCTTTTGAATATGTCCTGCTCTTTGAGATTATAAGACATAAAATATATAAAGAAATAATCTAAATCCATGGGAAAAATAAAATAGAAGCAGATAATTGGGCAAATGACACTATAATTAAAATATATTCTTATATATATATATATACATATATATATATATATATATATATTTGTTAAAGATATTATGTTAGACCATATATGAAACATACTGATATTTCAAATTCTTTAAAAGAAAATGACCTTTTCATTGGTAGAATTCAACTGAGTTGTAAATTATCAAAATTCATGTACAATGACATCATGATTTCCTCTTAGAAAGCATAAAAGTGTATTCCATTATATTGTAAATTGTTGCAATGTAAATAATGTTATTAAGGACTTTTATTTATGTTAATTAAGTAATTATTTCTTTACTATAAAAATAAATATGGAAAAGAGCCTAAATTCAATAATATAATCATATACCAGAAGAAACAACTCTACCTTCAGGTGGGGAGATCATGTTGATGGAATCCTAATAAAGCTTCCCCCAGCCCCAATTTCTAATTTCATTATAGGCCTGGCTCCACTGAACAGCAGGCCCAATGCACCTACCTACCTGCTCCCCCCCTCCAATATCCTAACTTCTTCATATATTCCTCACTGCTCACTGGAACAACAGGTATGTGCCAGAACTCTTGGTTCCCACAAAAACAGTAGGTGTGTCCATGTGATGGGAACCCAGCTACTGACTCTACCTGGTCACTGCCCCCCATACCCATTCCCACAGAAACAGGTGTGTTGTTGTATTCAATTACAATCATATCATCCATCTAGCCCAAGATAGGACCACAATAGCTGCCAGTTGGAGGGAAGAACAACCAGAATGTTTAACCACGGAATCAAAGATGTAATCCCTCCCCCATTACCTAATCCTTTAAGAAATTCCTCCTGTCTTTTTAATATTAATGATAGTCATCTATTCCATGTAAATTTATCTTATGTAATTGCATCTATACTCTATAAAAATCATTCTTGCTTTCTCTAAAGTTGCTAGTTTGTCTAGGAATTTAGCCTGCTTCATGAGAGGTGTCAATCTAAATAAATGCCTATACTTGGATTAGAGGTGATCTGACTCTGAATTTTTTGTGTCAGTTCCACCACAACACATCATGAAACCACAACAGTTTTGGGGTGGGAAGAGCCCCCACTTCAACAGGTTTTGGCATGTCTGGGTTCAAACCACAACAATGTTATATTGAGCTTACTTACCTAGGACTTCTCTATCATAAAAAATGAAATAACACATCAACCAGGATTTAGCTTCAGTTGTTTTTTACCATCAACATTTCTGAGGATTCTACCTCTGATACTTATTCATTGTGTGATCCTGGGCAAGTTGCTTAGCCTAAAATGCTTAACTTTCCTAATCTGTAAAAATAAGAAGATTTGTGTAAATCCAAGCACAAACAGATTTCCAGAGGGCTGCTGCTTGAGAAAAACTTTCAAAGTTCTCATTACACAGTACAGTGAACTATCTATTGATTTGGTAACAAAGTAAGACAAAACATTCACAGAAATCAAAGTACAACTCTCACAATGTTATGATATAACAACTTATCACTAAAATGGCCACATAGTTTTCACCAAAGTCGCCACATAGTTTTAAACAAAGTGCATTCATTTAGTCATTTACAAAGTCCAGTCCTAGATAACATTGCCTTCATCTCTTCAATCAAAAAGTCTTCTTTCTTAAACAAAGTATATTCATTTAGTCAATCACAAAGTACAAAGGTCAAAAGTTTTCCACCCCTAGGTCCCATTGTCTTATTCTCTTCAATCAAATAGGCTTCTTTCTTCTTAATTGAAGATTAGATTCCAATAATCCTTAATTAGTAAGTCAATCATCAAAGTACAAAGATCAAAAGTGCTCCACCCTTAGTAATTATGATCTTCTCAGTTTGCATTAAATGCCCAAGGATAGGTCTTTTCATCTTGACTTGAGTCAGGCTCCTGGCTTCCATGGTTCCTCTTCCATGGTCCCAGTTCCTGCCCAAATCTATCAAACCATTACCTGAGTTGAAAGGCAGACATCTCTCAGTTCTTTGTCCATCTTCTTGTGTAGTTCCCTGTCCAGTTCCCATTCCACACTGGAGTTCACAGTGTCTGGTCCACCTCAAGTCCTTCATTTTTTTTCTCTTCCTGGGAAAACAAAGCTTAACAAAGCCACAATAACATCCATTCACATTGCCGGCATCCTCATCAATTCACTTTTTGCCTGTGAAATCAACTGAGACCCACCAAAAAGGTCTGAGAACTCTACACAAATGATCAGTATAGTCCCTGGACTTCTGAAATCCCCAGCAAGACCCTCCTCCAGTATTTCTGTAAACATACAACAAAGAAATCCTCTTTCAGGGCTTCTAAAGCAGAAGTAAGTTCCCAGGGCTTCTGTAAAAACAACACCATCCTCTATCAGGAGACAAATCTGCCAAAGTAACATCAAAACAAACAGACAAAGTACTTACACCACAGTCATGCCTCCACCCAGTTCTCCTATATTCTCATTTCTCAGTTCTTCTAAATTCTCAGTTCAGTCTTCAGTTCTCATTTCTCTCCTCAGTTCTTCTCAGTTCTCAGTTCAGTCCTCAGTTCTCGTCTCTCTCTCCAGCAGTAGCAGCTCAGCCTCCAAATGATTGCTGCCAGAAGTTCTGGCCTCTCTCAACTTGGACTTTTCCTTTTATATGTTATTAGCTCCTCCCTGTTCAGCCCCTTCCTGTTACATCAACAAGTCCATTCCACTGTGGGATTCACAAGTTCTAGGTCTTAATACTTAACTTGAAACTAAGTGCTAAGTACCCATTAGCTTGCCAATGCCAGGGGCAAGGAAGATCTTCAAATTCCCATTCCCATTACAACTTGTAAAATTCCTTTTGGCTTTAAATCAATAAAATTATGAGTATTTATTTTAACCTCTATTTAAACACTATATGCTATACAAACTATATAGTGTCAACAGAGTTGACATGGAAATTCTAATAAAATGGGATAGATTGTGCCTCTGGAAATTCTAATAAACTGGGAGGGTACCATTGCTATCTAGGAATAACTGGAATTGCTAAGAGAATAAAAAAGGGCTCTGAAGCAAAGTTCTTTCTTATTGCTCATGGTGTCTACAGATATGCACTGATAAGGTTTGTCCTAGATTTACCTAAGATTCAAAAGTTAGTTGAGATTGTGGAATTTTTAAAGTGTTGCTTGTTAAGCAGTTCTCCATTGGGAATATGAACCAAATAGGAAACTAGCAGTATATGCCAGAAATTAAATCTCTACCTTAGCCTGAAGACAATCAGGTAGACATGATATTTTACCTCTAAGGAAAAGAAAAAAAAGAGTGTAGTTACCAAGTATGACATTGAAATGCTGATTGTTCAAGATAGAGTAAACCAATGCCAGGTCTTAGGGAATGGTGAATGAAACAAACAGCAAACTATGTACAAACAGGATGTATATAGGATAATTTGGAGAGAAGGACCCAGCATTTAGAGGGGAAGGGCAGTTTTAATACAAAATTCTCATTAAAAAATTTGATTTTTTTCTGAGCCTTGAAGTAATTCAGGGAAGCCAAGAGGCAGAGATGAGGAGCAAGAATATTCTAGGAATGGGGAAAAGCCAATCAAGTTGCTAGCAATCTTAGATGGAGTGTTTTGTGCCAGGAACAGCAAGGAGGCCAGTGTCAAAGGATCATAGAGTATGCATGGGTGGAAGAGAGTAAAATAATTCATAAGGAGACAGGGAAGGAAGAAACTGCCAAAGTTGTGAAGGACTTTGAATGCTGAACAGTATTTTATACTTGGGCATAGAGATGATTGAAGACCACTGAAGTTTGTTGGTTAAGGGTATAACATGGTTTGCTGTGTACTTTAGGAATATCATTTTGACAGTAAAGTGGAGGATGGCCTGGAGCATTATTGCAGGTTATTGCAGTATTAAGATATGGAGTGGTAAGAGCCTGTACTAGGGTTATGGTAGATGAGGAGGAGGAAGCGAGAAGAGGGAACTCTCAGGAAATGGCCTCATTTTTTTTCAGTAAAATATAAGGCAAGGTTCTCAACTGAGAAAGGAAAGTTAGGGGGAAACATAGCAAGGTTGAGGAGTGTCAGCCAGAGAGAAACTGACCTGTATCATGTGGGTGACCAAAGTCAAACAAAACAGGATAGAGATAGGAGAGTCAGCGATCAAACAGAAGTTTAATTTCAACGGATGGCAAGGGCTTATGAGCAAGGATGTATGTGGTTGAGCCACTTCCCTAGAGGGTGAGACCAGAGGCAGTGTGGGGAGACCCCAATACTTACTATGCCAATGACTTCACAGTGAGCTGTAGTCCTAACAATGAGGGAAAACAGCAACAATGTAACAAGTTTGATTCATAGCACATTTTTATGAGCAGAATGTGGATACAGCAAATTCTTGACTGAGCTCAGATAACACCTGGTGCTCGTCAAAACAATACAATAATTACATGAAACAATTCTGGGATTTTGCTGTGACTGTAAACATCCAGAGGGTGAGTGCAAAGGATTGTTGTTATGCTGAGCTCAGGTCATAGTTTGCTTGTTGGGCTTCGCTCTGGAAAACAGTGTGTCTCCTAATATCTTGACAGGAAGAATGAAAATGTTTGGAAGAGTTACCATGGTAAGTTTCATAGTTAATGAAATAGGCTGGTGTAAGATTATTACCTAGCATTATTGAGACACAGTTGAGATTATGTAACATAAAATTGTGGAAGTTCAAGTCATCATGGTTTACGTGATTTTCTCCAGCTTTTTTCAGCAGCACTTATATAGAAGTGAAGGCACAAGATAGTCAGATTGATCAGTCTAAGGCTAAAGTTTGGCAAAGCAAGATCAGCAATGAAGATAATATAAAGTTGACTAAGAGGTTAAGATTGATAATGGAGGAAATTATAGCTAATACAGAGGTGATCAAGAAAAAAAGGAGGGATTGAGAGATTGGAGGGCATGGCAAGAATGAAGAACAGAGTTTGTATCTGGGGTTGCAAGGCAGAGGGAATGAAGGATTGACTATATATTGTGATCAGATAAAGGAATTTTGGAGTTCACGAACATGGAAATGGTAGATTTATGAATGATTACAAAATCAACATTATGGCCACTTGTATGTGGCTGAAATAGGGCAGAGACCTATGTGTAAAAGGAGCAGAGTTGAGGATATAAGGTTAGGATATTTGAGGAAATATAAATATGTAGGTTGATGTTCAGTCATGTATGACTCTTTGTCCCCATTAGGGGCTTTCTTGGCAAAGACTCTAGAGTAGTTTGCCATTTCCTTCTCCAGTTAATTTTTGCAGATGAAGAAACTGAGGAAAACAACGTTAAATAACTTGCCTAGGGTCACATAACTAATAAGTGTTTGAAGCCAGATTTTAACTGAGGAGTCTCTGAATCTTTTATCCACTGTATCACCTAGCTGTATCTGTATCAATCTGCATCCTGGACTCCTTTAGAATAAAAGCAGGTGTTTAGATCAAATTAAAAAGCAATATTTAATGTCTTATTGTAGTAAATTTTCTTAAGTAGTTGTGAAAGAGAAAAAAATGACTTTTGACAGATCAATTTTTTTTTTAATTTGGATTATTCTCGTCCTGATGACATTAACAAAGTAGTCAAGGGATGGCCCCTTTAATTAGAAAAAAAAAAAGAAAAAAGAAATCCAGCTACAAGGGGAAGACCCTCAGGGTTGCTGTTCCAGCAAGAAACAAATACCATTGACATTCACTCTAAACCAGAAGGTCCCAAAATATAGTCATGAAGTGGAGCTTGGGCAGGTACGTATCGTGGTCTAATCTATGAGCTTCAGAGTGAGCTGGGTTGAGGAAGGAAGGAAGGAAGGAAGGAAGGAAGGAAGGAAGGAAGGAAGGAAGGAAGGAAGGAAGG
>NW_027187332.1:6288194-6296414 GCF_028583685.1 Petaurus breviceps papuanus | reverse complement strand
GAAGGAAGGAAGGAAGGAAGGAAGGAAGGAAGGAAGGAAGGAAGGAATTTACCCAGTAAAGCTCAAGTTAAGTGGGAAGCTTCTGGCCATCCTTTGGAGAGGAGAAGAAGGAGAAGGAGAGGACAAGCTGAGTTACCCAACTAGCTGGGTCCCCATTAAGGAAGACTGGCCTACTCACAAGTTGTGTTTGTCCTTTGTTTTTTAAGAGGACCATGGCATCAGGAAAATGATGATGACTTTCAGTTGACTTTGCTTTTCACTGAATGGACATTACCTCACTCCAAGTGAGAACATGAAAAGGTCTTAATCTAAAAGGGCCATGGTCTCCAATTGCAGTCATCTCCAGTCATCTTGATGAATATCTGGTCACTCGATCCAAACATCCCTGGAAGAGAAAGTGAGGTTGGTGACTTCACACATTCATCCCTCACTCAAATCAAACTGCAAATCATGTCATCATTTCCCTCATGCCATGGTCCTCCTCAAAAACAAAGAACTAAACACAACAAATGATTTTAACATTGATTTTTCTTCTTTTGAGCAAGGATCATCTTTAAATTAACGATTTATGAAAAGTAAGAATAAGTTCCTTTAAAAAAAGTTTTGCAGGAAAATAATAAATATAGGGATATAATTTCTAAACTGTCATATATCTGAATACAGCAAAATCCACATTTTTAACTTTTTAACTCATATAACTATTAACAATATTATTATATAAAAAATGTAATACATATTTTTTTGGAAATATCTGAATGTAAAAACCGTTATATTATCTTTGATCTAAGTTTGCGAAGATTTTTTTTTCTTTCAAATACACAACTTTGCTTGCAATTCATAGCAACCATGTATAAAAGACAGGAATGATTAACCCAATTTTATTAATAAGGAATCTATTACTCACAAAGGTTAAGGTGATTTTGTTAATAAATGCTAATTAAGATTCAAGTTCTTTAATTTCTAATTCAATGCCATCTCTGATATCTGTGCCTTTGCATGTGTGCCCTCATATCTAAAATGCACTCATATGCAAAATCCCCTAGCTTCCTTCAAAGTCACAATTCAGATACTATTTCTTTTCCCAACTACCATTCAATTTCACTAGATTTATTTAAATTACTTTACATTTACTTTATATTTACTTTCCCCTCTCCAGGTGCATGCCCTCCTTTCTCAATCAAATGTAAGCTTGAGAACAGGAACAGTTTCTCAATTATCTTTGTTTCTCAGAACATAGGACAATAATCTTTACATAGTAGGAAAATATTTGTTGAATAAAATTTATACTAGAGCATAATATTTCATTTTTTAAATAATTTATCTTCAAAATTGACTTGCAAACTGGTTAACTTTTTAGTTTTCTTTTTCTATTATTCAATTGTACTTATTATAAAGATCAACTAATTATATCAATTTAGAATTATTATAGTCCAAAGAGGACCCTAAATATCATTATGTTTATAAGCTGAAATATGTAAAGGGATAATTTTGTAAATAGTCTTGGTATACTTGATAGGAGAGAAACCTTCCCCATGAAATCTCAAATCCCTCTCTTCCATCCCCATAATTGTGAACACAACTAGGAATGACCATCAATAGTTTCCCCTTTGCAGGTGATATACATGCAAACACATTCACATTCATATTTTATTTTATTTGTGCTTTCCAGTTAGGGTGAGCATTCACACACGTTTTATAACGTTATTCCTCACAATAGCTCAGTTAGATCAAGGATTATTATTCCCATTTTAGAGATTTAAAAAATGAGGTTCAAGAGAAGCTGACAAACTTGTCTGAGGTCATTTAACTAGTAAATAGCACTTGGTTTTGAATCCATAAATGATCAATTTGGTCTCCATATGCTTTTTACCCCACCGTAATGCAAATGTCTGCATATATTTCACACATATAGATGCACAAGCATGCCCCCCTCTCCCCAACATACATCCTTACTACATGGTAAGAAAAGCACTCAATTACCTAGCCCCCTTAATGTGAAAGTTTTACAGACTCATCCTCCTTTTTAAGTGAGATTTGACAAGGTTTTTATTATTATTTGATTTATTTCTCTTTCTATTCTCAACAGTTTACCATACAATGCTTTGTACCTATTAGTTGTTAAAAAAAAATAATTGTGCTGTTTGACATCAGAAAATTGCCTTTTCTAGAGATGCTTATTTCACTGAAACAGGGCAAATAACCTGTCAGAGTTAGATATCCTCACATTCTTCCTCTGAAGTGTTAGAAAAGAATCATTTTGAAAGTGTTCTATTGACAGACATCTTCAAGTCCTAGTGGGTCTTTGTACCTAGTTTCTTTAAGTTATATATGATTTTTTGGGCGTCAGGAACAAGAGGGCCTTAGAGTACAACCTAAGTCCTTTACCAAGCTGACAAAGCATTTGGAAGTCACAGCAAAAGGATTTGATTATTTATCTGAGATACTTGTGAAAATATGAAAAAAAATGTAAATGATTCTTTGTTTCTCTGAAGAAAAGCAGAGAGGATCAAAAGTTTACTGGATAAGATGTCCTTGTTTTATTTTAAACTGCACAATAGTCAGACAATAGGTCATAAGTCACATATGTCTATTTTGAGGAAAACTAAACTCTTTTTTGGGAGACTCCTGCGACATTACTATGTAGCTAGATGTTACAGGACATAGAGGCAGTATAAATTAATTCAAATCCTGCCTCAGACATGTATTTTTATGACACTGGGAAAATCATTTCACAATTGCACCTCAATTTTTTTATCTGTTAAATGGGAATAATAATAGCAACCTTCTTCAGGGTTGTCATGAAAATCAAATAAGATTACATGTAACTTGTTTCATATACTTTAACACAGTATAGAAATGATGGCTGTAATAATAATAATAATAATAAATATTATTAATATTGCTTCCCTATCCTTGGATGATAGTTTCCCAATATAGATCACAAAACTTATACACAGGTAGGCTTTAATTTTGAGGGAGAATTTAAATGATTTAGCAAGGATCTAGAGATTTCTCCTTAAAGCCCAAAAGTGGAGGTGCAGCTAGGTGGTACAGTGAAGAGAGCACCAGCCCTGGAGTCAGGAAGACATACACTGATTTTTGAAAGATGATATCAGCAAGGCAAGTCAAAAATTATACACTTTTTTATGGAGGGGGAAAGGCAGGGCAATTGGGGTTAAGTGAAATTCTCAAGGTCATACAGCTAGTAAGTGTAAAATGTCTGAGACTGGATTTGAACTCAGGTCTTCTGGTCCCAGAGGGTTAGCAATAAGTTATAGAGAAACTGATTTAATCTTGAAACAAAGGGGGGGTGCTAAGAATTAAAGATATGACAAAGTGAAATGACCTGTCTTAGGTGGTGATGGTTGCCACTTCTTTTGAGGTTTTCAAGTAGAGTGAATGATCTCTTCTTAAGGATGTTGTAGAGTAGCTAGGTAGGACAATATGCAGCACTTAGGTCAGAAAGGTTCAACTTCTGAGTTCAAATTTGACCTCAGGCATTTTACTAGCTTTGTGATCCTTTGGAAGTCACTTAACCCCTATTGCTGTTTGATACTTGAAAAATGGATGAGAATTATAGTGATTCAGATTTCGTCTCTACATTAAGGCATGTGGAGGGTGGAGGTAGGCAAAGGAGAATAAGGAAAAGCAAGAGGAGAAGGAAAGGAATTGGGAGAAGGAAGAGGAGGAAAGGATGCATAAGACCATATTAGGTGCTTGACATTCACAGGGTGTTTGGGACATCTGTTCAACCTAAGATCCTACGTTATGAAACAATCAAGGGCAACAGGGAACACAGAAATCATGAATGCTCAAAGGCCCTTTTTTTCTCATTCCTTTTGACTGGGAGGTTTTAAAGAATATTTAGTGGCTACTTAATCTTATATGAAATAGGAAATTAGCACTTGCTTTTCAACTGCATCTGGTGATAAGTGAGGACAGAATGAAGCCCAGATGCCTTTCATTGCCATATCTTTCCTATTTCCCATTTAGTTTGACATTTTTAAGTGCTTCAATGAGGCACCACACATGCAAAGAAAAGGGAGAAAGCCCTGCAGTCTTGATGAAAGAAGCAGATGAAAAGTCAGCCTACAATGAATGAAATAAATAAAATACATCAAGTAATCTTATAACCTGTAAAATATAAATCTACTCTTTTTGGTCTATTCTCAATTTTTTCATTGTTCTTAATATAATAAACCGATGCTTTAATATTTATATCCTTTTGGTAGCTCTGAGATACATTGTTTTAAAAGTCATTTTATACTTCTAAAGTTATGGTGACCAATGATAGTTATGACAATTTTTTTTTTCTGTGTGTGAAGTTGAGCTAATTTCATCTCCAGTAATTATGTTATCACTTTTATATTATAGCATATTGAATCCCAAATCTTGTTTGCCATATTACTGCAGATGTACATTTTGCTGAATGCTATCATTTCTAGTTTTGGGGGTTTTGTCCTTATTTTTTTTTCTCCTAACACATCTTGGTTCTAGTAATTATGTTAGAAGATATTCTTTCTAATTTAATCCTTATTTCTCTATTTCTTCCTTATTCCAAAGCATGTCCTTTATCATTTCTAAGATTTTCCCTTTTTTTTAGCTCAAGGTACTAGGAAGATTAAAATTCCAACCCACAGAGCTAATTATCTTTCATTATGCATTTTTAAACCAAATGAAGATTCAATGACTTACCTTCGTTTTAGCACTTCAGTAACTCAAAAATTTGCAATTCCATTATTTATTCCCTCCACTGACATAGACTGCTTACATCTCATCATCAGAATAATATTTATCAGTCTCTGTAGCCAAGATAATTCATGATCTGTTGCCAAACTAATTTATTTATTCATTTATTTATTTTTATATTCATTCATTCATTTGTTTTTAGTTTAAAGCATTCAGCTCCACAAGCTTCTAAGCTCCAAATTTAATCCTGCTTCTTTTCCTCCCCCTCTTTTTTCTTCCCCTTCCCCAAGGTGGTATGCAATCTGATGTAGACTCTATATATGCATTCACATTACACATATTTTCAGATTACTCATATTGCAAATTAGAATTATAACCAATAGAACAAAGCATGAGGAAGAAGAAACAAACAAAAAAACAAAAAAGAGAGAGCAGATAGTGTACTGTGAAATGCATTCAGACTCTGTAATTTTCTCTGGATGTGGATAGCATTTTCCATCATGAGTGTTTTGGAGCTGTTTTAGAACCTTGCATTGCTAAGAAGTTAGTTAACCCATCAAAGTTAATTGTTTCACAATGTGTACAATGTGTAAATATGTACAATGTTCTCTTGGTTCTGCTCTCCTCATTCTGCATCAGTTCATATAAGTCTTTCCATGTATTTCCAATTTGCTTTTTGACCACTCTGGTTACCTATTTCCTGGCTTTTAGAATGGATTCCTGCTTCTGGGGTACAGAGGGCTCTGAACCACACTTCTTATACTGGGAGTTAGGGGCTGTAAAGCCAAGCATGAGCAGCTTTCCAGAGGACTGCTGCTGCCAATAGCTTTAAGTTTCTGATAACGTAGTATAGTGAACTCTCTATTTATTTAGAAGTAAACTAAAGAAAAACATTCACAGAAACCAAAGTGCTGCATTCACAAATATATAATATAGCAACTTGTCACTAAAGTGGCCTTTATTCAATCCTTAATTCAATCATCCTTAAGGAGCAATACTCCTTAATGAATAAAAAGTACAAAAGTCTCCCACCCCAAGGTCACATTGCCTTAATGCATCAGTCAGAAAGTCTTCTTTCTTCTTGATTGGAGACTAGCTTCCAGTCATCCCTAACTCAATCATCCTTAAGGGGTACAAAGTACAAAGTATCAAGTCCTCCCATCCCTAGGTCACAGTAAATCATGATCTTGTCAGCCAACACTAAGTACCCAAGGATAAAGTCTTTTCATCTTGACTTGGGGCTGGTTTCCAAACTTCATAGTTCCTTTTCCATGGTCCCAGCTTTTGCCTGTATTCATACAACTGTCACCTGGATTCACAGGCAGGCAGCTATCAGCTCTTTGTCCAGTTCCCCATCCAGTTCCTCATTGAATTCTCATTCCATATTCAAGCTCACAGTGTCCATTCTGCCTCAAGTCCTATGCAGTTTCTGTTTCTGGGAAGACAAAGCTTAAAAGAGCCAAAACAACATTCATTCACATTGCCAGCACCATCATCAATTCACCATCTGCCTTTGAAATCAATACAGACCCACAAACAATGTCTGAGAACTTAACACAAATCATCCATATAGTCCCAGGATGTCTGAAACCCTCTTCCAAGACTTCTGTAAACAGATATCATGAAAATCCTGTTTCAGGGCTTCCAGTGAGGTCCCAGGGCTTCTGTAAAAAGTATCACAACCACAAGTCAACACAGACAGAAGAGAAAAACAGAGTGCAGTCCACCACAACTGTTCTTCTCAGTTCTGCTCAGTCCCAGCTATACTCAAGCATTTTATTTGTCATTACCTCCTCCCTTTTCTGCCCACCTCTTATGTCCTTCCTGTGCCTGTCTTTGGCAAGTCCCTCTTTCTGTAGGATTCACAGGTTCTTCTTCTTAACAAAGACTTGATATAATTAGGGCAAGGCTAAAAGACACTTGAACTGAAACAAGGTGCTAAATAATTAAACAAATGAAACAAGGTGCTAAGTATTCATATGATTGCCATTACAGGTGTCTGGTTATTGGCTTTGTGTTGTGTTGTGTTGTGGCCTCCGAGTGCCTAAACTGATCCCAAGGCCAGGACTTTCTTTGCTTCCCCAGGGTTACCCTGAAGCTCACAAGTTAAGGTGTGGGGGAGGGGTGGTCTGGTCACTTCAGGTTTCTACCTCTGTGCCCCTGGGTTAGAGATTAGGTGCACTCAGCCATTGGTGTATGGGCTGTGCTAGTGTCTGCCAGTTTGCTGGTTTTGTACAGGCACACCTGGGGTTCTGGCATTAGCCCTTGCTGGCTCCACCCCCTTAGAGTTCAGGCTATCCCACTGGTCAGCTGAGATGGGGTTTTTTGGGATACCTCCTGTCCTGTACTTTAGCCTCAGCAGAGCAACAGCCATACCTTTCCTCTAGGTTTCTCAAGCCTGCCTCTGGTTCCACGACTTCAGGATTTTACACTGGGAAAATATTCTTTGGGTTTTTCAGAGTCAGAGAGGGAGATGGGAGGTAAGGTTTACTCAACCATGTTGGCTTCCGGAAGTTCAGGTAGGTGATTTTTAAAATCTAGACCTTGGACTGCTAGCTCCAGGAGTAACTGTTGCTGCTGCCACAAGCCCTGTGCTTGTCTCTTATCCAGCTCCTCCCGGCCCCAGTACTGCACTGAGAGGTCTGGGAATTGCTTCTGGGTTGGGTGAGTCAGTTGGCCTGGGCTCACTGTGGTTCTGGTTCTGCTATGGTCAGGTCTGTGCTAGTGTAGCCCCTGCTATTGCTATACAGCACTCTGAGCTCCCTCTGGCACCTAACACAATAAATCCTAAGCTTCTGCACCTTCCTGGGCTGGAAATGTGCCTCGCTCTGTCTCCCAATGGATTCACCATTTAGATTCACTTTTTAAAGGTTACTGCAGAAATTCATAGGGAAGTTCAGATGAGTTCCTGGTTTCACTCTGCATCTTGAGTCCACCCCATCCAGGTTTTTCTTGAAGTCTGTTTGTTCATCATTTCTTATCAGACAATAGTATTACATTACATTCATATACCACAACTTGCTCAGCCATTCTGCAATTGATAGACATCCCCTCAGTTTCCAGTTCTTTGCCCCCATAAAAAGAGTTGCTATAAACATTTTTGTATATATGAGTTCTTTTCCCTTTTTTATGACCTCTTTGGGATGCAGCCCTAGAAGTGGCATTGCAGGGTTAAAGGGTTTGCACATTTTCATAGCCCTTTGGGCATAGTTTCAAATTGCTCTCCAGAATGGTTGGATCAGTTCACAACTCCACCAACACTGCATTAGTTTTCCAATTTTCCCACATCTTCTCTAGCATTTATAATATTTTTCATATTTTGTCATGTTAGCCAATCTGACAGGTGAGATGTGATACCTAAGAGCTGTTTTGATTTGCATTTCTCTAATCAATAGTGATTTACAGCATTTTTTTCATATGACTATAGGTATCTTTAATTTCTTCCTCTGAAATCTGCTTGTTTTTATCCATTCACTATGGATAAAGAGAGAGAGAGAGAGAGAGAGAGAGAGAGAGAGAGAGAGAGAGAGA
>NW_027187332.1:6277231-6288184 GCF_028583685.1 Petaurus breviceps papuanus | reverse complement strand
AGAGAGAGAGAGAGAGAGAGAGAGAGAGAGAGAGAGAGAGAGAGAGAGAGAGAGAGAGAGAGAGAGAGAGAGAGAGAGAGAATCCATCTTGCCTCCATGAAGGTGATCAGATTCAATCCAGCTCAGTCTCAGTCTGTGTCAGTTTATTCTTGCCCACTTGTCAATACAAGTGTCACAAATGCTTAGGCTCCTTAAAAGTCTACCCAATATGGTAAATCTTTAATAAACTTTCCTTTTGTTTGGCTAAAAGAAGTATTGAGTCAAATTCATTCAGCAGGACCCAGCGTGTTGGTATTTTGAAGTCCCTACCACCCCTAAATCTGAAAACCTCAACGTAAGTAGCTATCCACGCATTAAGATACTCTGCAAAACAAATAGAGATGAAGAAGTTCTGAGCAGTAGCAAATTTTTCTAAATATCCCAATGAAACCTATAGCCATTTAAAAGATATTTTCCTAGGTCATTCATATTAGAACAAACATGTGGGACTTGGCAAACTATGCACATGTAGTGTATGATAGTATGATATTTACCTCATATTTCTTTAAAAAAAAGAATACATATATTCATACACACCTAAATTGTACTGAGTAGATTGTAGGTATAACTATAATATGATAAATATTTGATAAAACAAGATGAAATACCTTACTATGTTTCAAAAGTTAAAATAGTAATTGGTCAAAGTGTTATAGAAATGATAAATTAATATCTTAGGAAAGGGAAAGTTCTCAAATATTATTTAATTCAACATATTCATTTGATGAGATTAGATTTCAAAAAGATCATATCATAAAAATCTTAAAGCTAGTTAATGACAGAAATGGGAGTAGAGTCTAATTTTTCTAATATATTACCTTTTCACCATTCTTCCTCTCCTTTGACAAATTTCTTACTGGATAAAGGACTAATTGATACATTTTCTACCACATTCTACATTTGATCATCAGTACATAAAAATAAAGAACAATGAAAAAATTATTGTGCTATAAAACTTTCTTGCATTTTTCTTTGTCATTCCTTAGTCTGAAAAAATACCTGAATAAAGATCATGCAACCTTACCATTAGTCCAAAATTTATGCAATACCTGAGAGAGGAGAAGACTGCTTTTGGAGAATTTAATTTGGAATCTTTGAGTTTTTGGTGTATTTTGCAGTCCTCATGGAGAGTTTCAATGACAGATTTGGGTGCTGAATAATATTGGTATCTATTGACAATTACATGTCAACTTAAAACTTTTTAATATTTTACAAAATTTATCTCATTTAATCTTCAGAGTAACACTATAAGTTATGTGTTATGAATATCATTACTGCCATTTATAGATAAGAAAACTGAAGCTAGGAAAAGTAAATGGTTATCAGAAGGATAGGTAGATATATAGTAAGCATTTGAGGGGGGAGTCAAACTCTGATATTCCTAAATTCAACTCAACACTCTTACCTCTGTGCCTCAGTGCCTTTAAAACAAAATGTGATATCATTCCCTTTTGAGGAAATGTACAAAAGTATATGGTATCCAATGCATTCTGCTGCCTCAGGGTTCAATTATTCAAGCACATCACTCCCCCTTCATGTTTGGTGCTCAGTTTGAAGTCAATGGGAGTTCTCCATAAGGATGAAATTATCTCTGTTAGGAATAAATAGCATGTAGTTATTTACTTCAGTAAACAAGGGGTTTAAGAATAATGCCTATTTGTTCTTAAATTTTACTGAGTTCCCTCATGCACATATAGTGGAAGCAGACCATATGCCTGAAAATGTTTCTTTGATTATTTCTCAGTAAAAGAGCTTACTATATTTTTAATATGCACATTTCATGTTTTCTTTTTCCATGCCTATGTCTCCTTATTGAAAACCTATCCTCTGGTCATGGTTGAGTCAGTTCCAATGCACCTCAAGCATTCCCTGAACCCCCATCAATAAAAAAATATCTCCTTTATCTAGCCTCTTAGTACTGGGTATATTTTACCCTTATTTACTTGTTATCTTCTTATTTATGCAATATTTTTCCCTTTGTGCATGCCTTTCCATCCCTTCTAGATTTGAAATTCCTTGATGCCAAGGATAAAGAGGCAGTATGATATAATACAAAACTTCTGATCCAGCAGTCAAAAGAGCTCTAGGTTCAAATCTCATAGTAATACACTTCCTGTGGAACAAAAGGGAGAATCAAAGGTTTGAAATTAGAACACCTAGAAGTAAATGCTCCCTAAAAGATTGTTTACTTGCGTGGCTATGGGTAATGACTCAACCTCTCCAAGTATCACTATCCTCGTCTGAAAAATGAGGATAAAAATAAATGTAGTGGATAACTCACAGAATTTGGGGACCAAATAAGATGTTTGCAATGTGTTTAGACAATTTTAAAGAGATCTACAAATGCCAATTCTTTTTTTTTATC
The DNA here is from genome assembly GCF_028583685.1 of Petaurus breviceps papuanus. NCBI lineage: Eukaryota > Metazoa > Chordata > Mammalia > Diprotodontia > Petauridae > Petaurus > Petaurus breviceps. The sequence goes on along the minus strand of NW_027187332.1, from coordinate 6,285,780 downwards.
TTTGTATCTAGGGTCCAGAATAGAGTATCACTCATGATAATTCTGCAAGAAGTAATTATTTAATATATGAATATCTTATAGAATGTTCATTCCAACAAATTGTAACTAACAAATAAGGATTCTGTTTTTGACTCAAACTTCTAACTTGGCAAATTATATACTAATTCATTCAATGTAGTTTCCAAAGTGTCTTATATTCATTTGTCATGATTCAGACTTGTTCCTTAGCTTATTATTGAATACCCGTAACCTAAGTATCTTTGGCCTTTAGATAAATGACAATTCCCATTTTACTTGTACATAAATATTATCAGAGGTGCAATTTCATAGTTCTTGAAAGCAAGTACAGGTTTCTATTCATTACCACCTATCCCTTCAGCTTAAATATGTTACTTAATATGAAAGCAGTATCATAGCATGGATCATATGAGAAATTTTACTAAAGGAACCCTGATGATCCCTCAAATGATAACTCTATATATTTTGTTTCCTTTAATATCATTAAATGTGTATATGTATGTATGTGTATATATATGTGTGTGTATACTTATATATGCTTAGTACGTATGTATGTGTGTATGCATGCGTGTATGTATGTGTGCATGTGCCAAGGGGTTAAGGTTAATTTAAAACTCAGTATTGCATGGTATGAGTTTCTAAATTTGCATTTAATACTCAATATCTAATTATGTGGAAAATTTGGCTTTTACCTTAATTGTCTAACCATGCATTTTTTTTTCATCTTCTAATTGACTATGTGGAAAGAAAAAATACACTTTTGCATAAATTATGTGTAATTTTCCTCTCTTATCACTTACTAAATTGTTAATGAAACAGTTCTAAATGTATTTTGCTAATTCTGCTGCAGCAAATAAGTATGTAGATACCCTACTATATTAGTCCATTAGTAATGAATATGAAAGCAGCCTCATAGTGGCTTAACAATACCCAGGGCTGACTGAGAAATCCTGCTTAGGAATATAGCATGCTTGATGACCAGCCATATAAATTTCAGTTTTTATTTCACAGTATAAGCCAATGTATTTCAGAGACTTAAAAATGTGTGGGTAATAGCAAAATCTGGATACAAAGCATGAATTGCAACCCACTAATCCCAGTTTTAGAAAAACTGCTTGGAGACATTAAAAACAACGATTGTAGAGAGATGCTAAAAATAAATGAGATGATAGAACATTGGAGTGCATTTAACAATACAGTCACATAATGTCTTAAAGCGACTAATTTCATTTGTCTTTTAAAAAGAATAAAGATTCTGATAGGAAAATGGGCTAGAACTTTTATAACTATTTTATTGCATTTGAATATACATGGATAGCAATTTCAGGAAATCAGTGCACATAACAAAAATATAAAAGTTTAACAGACTTTTACCTACATTAGCATTGCTTTTCTGTGCATCCTCAAACATTTTATTCTGAAATTGTTGCACAGCTATAGATGTCCATACCCTGTAATATAGATTATTCATCAGAAAACTTTATTAGAAGCTTAGAAAATCAGATGTCTTCAAAGTAGATTTTATCATATATATAGATGCCAGAACTTGTAAGAGATTGACACTTTCTTCTTTTTCCTCTTTGCTACCCCTCTCTCATGACATACTTTTTTTTCTTACAGGAAGAGAATTTAATCATTTCAAGGATTTCTTACAAATCATTGATGATTTTTACTAATTCTAGCTTACAGTAATATCACTCTTCTAATCAAGATACAATTCAATGAATTATACTAAGTGAACACATGAACATTCAGCTGGGAGACACCACTTTCCCTTGTAGATGTTTCCTAATTCCATTCATCTTTAATTTGTAGAGAGTAACCCACACTGAGTCAAATGCAGAGAATATTAATATGCATTGTCATTGCAATAGTTTTTCTTCTCAGAATTGCATGTTCAAACATCAGCCTGGCTTATGAATACTTCACAGTTCATAGCATCCCCTTTAGGATTTGCAAAGTGCCTTACATATTGCATCTTATTTGTCCCTCCAACATCCATTCATATGATGTCCCTGCTTTTGTTTTTCCTTCCCCTCAATTCCAAAGACACTTGAGATAGTAGAACAAAAAACAATCAGGCATTACAGTAAACAAAGAGCTCTACCTGCAGCCAGGAGTACCAGAGTTCAAATTTAGCCTCAGATACTTACTAGTTGTATGATCCTGAGCAAGTAATTTGTCCTCTGCCAACCTCAGTTCCTTATCTCTAAAATCAGGATAATAGCACCTAAACCACAGGGTTGTTGTGAGGATCAAATGATACAGTGTTTGTAAAGTGCCTTGAAAAATTTAAAGTACCATAACAATGTTAGTTATTTTATTATGATTAAAATACATTATCATACTGTTTACTGGGATATGAAAGAAGATGTGTAAGGACATATCATTATGTGAAAGATAGAAGAGGCTTTCAATTTCTCTGCACATTTTTCCTAAATTCTAGTTGACAGAAACAGGAAGTAGGTTGTCAGTTGTTCAGTTGTGTCAGCCTCTTTGTGACCCCATTTGAGGTTTTCTTGGCAAAGACAGTGGAAGGGTTTGCAATTTCTTCTCCAACTCATTTCACAGATGAGGAAACTGAGGCAAACAGGATTAAGTGACTTTCTCAGAGACAAATAGCTAGTGTCTCAGACTGGATTGGAATACAGGAAGAGGAGTCTTCTAACTCCCAGTTCAGCATTCTTTTTACTGTGCCATCTAGCTGCACTTGGCAGTTAATAATTTTTCCCATTACCCAGTTGAATAATACCTTAAATTACTGAAAAATAATGGTTCTTCTATCCTCTAGACTTCTTTTCTCTGCCTTAAAGATCCCAAACAAAAGAAAATACCAAAATAGGAGTAGAGGAGATTATACTTGAAGTAGGCAGAATGAATTAAGTCTCAAGGATAAAAACATATAAAGCAGTATCTTCAAATATATCTTCCTTGTTCTAGTATTTTTACACTCCAAACTTGTGAAATAGTCTTACCTCAAGGCTGGTTTCTACGTGAATGGCATAAGTTAGCCTATTATCTTTTTTTCTGCCTTTTCTCCTATTCTGTAGATGAAGTTGTCTCCTGTACAGAATCATTAAATTGGAGACGATAGAACTTATTAAGTTGTGAACTACATTCTCTTATCAACTCAGGACTTTTTATTACAATATTTCTTTTCGTATTTTGTCTAGTCTAGTTTTAAATGATGGACTTAGAGTTATGTCCCTTAGAATTTATTTCACTGTCCAATTGGAACATGTTTGCCCACTTAGGTACTATTCTCTGAGCTTCAAATTACTGTAGATATTGTCATCTGCACTATACTCATTTGGTATCATTGAATTGAAAATAGGTGTGTTTTGGGGGCAAAGGGGAAATACCATGTTATAATTTAAATAAGGAGCTTGACACTTATCACTTGAATTTGTCAGAATACTGTTATTCAAAATATCATAGGCATATCCATGTGGGAGAAGAGTAAAGTGTACCTTAAGCAAGAAGACAAGCAAAGTTTTGGTGGTTGTTTTCTTTTCTTTTCTTTTCTTTTTTTTCTTTTCTTTTGCCTTTTATGGATGGGAGAAGGCAGGGCAATTGGGATTAAGGACTTCCCCAAGGTGACACAGGTAGTAACTGTTAAGTCTCTGAGGCCATATTTGAATTCAGGTCCTCCTGACCCCAGGGCCAGTGCTCTATATTCACTGCTCCACCTAGCTGCCCCCAAGCAAAGACGTTTTGCTAAAAATATAATGTCTAAAAGATACTGGATAAGAACAACATGTAAGGGAAAAGGAGGGAGCAGCAGTTTCCCAAGTACAACGGCCTTTTTTATACATCTATATTCTCTGTGTATAAGAGATGCATGAAGAAATTTCTCTTCTTTTCTATTCTCTTCCATTTCTTTCTTTCTCTTACTAGCTCTACCCTGCCCTTCCATAACTTAGGTACAAACTAATACAAAATAAGGCAGTCAATTATTAATTTAAAAAATCTTAACCCTAATAAGAGAAGGCTAGGATAATTTTTTGGGACACTTTGAGTTGACTCTGCTTAAGCAGAGATTCCTAGCTTGATTTTTCTATCATGATCTATCTGCCCAAGTCTCCTAATGATTGATTTGCCCATGAAGCAATGTCTTTAGGCCCCTTTACCTATCAATGTTATTTGATGTTCTCTGTACCTTTTAAGGTAGAAAAGAAAATTAGCCTATCTTGAACTGGGGATAGGTTAGACTCTAGTTGGTAATACCTTAAGATTTTCTAGTGAAAGCTTGACTGCTTAAATGATTTTAGATCTAATACTGGTCAACCTTAGCCTGATATAGGTTGCACTAAAGGTAAAAGTAAAAATAACAATAATTATTGCAAGACTAAACAAAAAACCAGAGAATTTCCTTGAAGGAATGAATAAACTTGTGAAAGTCTCAGGAATAATCAAATATCAGTTCTAAAAAAGTAGATTCATTTGATGGAAAAGGTGACAGCAAATAGCAGCATCAAGAACATCAGGGCTAGGTTAAAGATAATTCCTGAATAGTCAATGATCTTCATCACAAGTCTGGAAGATTTACCCTAAACTACCACATGCTACCAGCCAGGACCACACCACCCTGGGAGACCCAGATAGAGAGGAATATAAAATCATAAGACATCTCTAAGAGACTGCTCTCCTTCTTTGGTGGTTGCTGGAGATACATTTTCACTTATTTCTTGTAACCAGAAAACAATTAATTTGCCAACAGTTCTGTACTTTGGCTCTCCAATTTCTACCTTGGAAAGAATTATGCAGTGATTACAGAGTACTAGTTCCAATGTGAAAGGGCTGATTACTTTTTACAGAACTGTAAGGAGTGAAGGCTTTTGGTGTTGTCTATGCTGGCACCTACTCTTTTGTCACTTGTTGTCCACAGCCAATGGTAGACTGATACTTCACTCTCCACTGCAACTGAAGCCTGATCTGTGCTAGTTGCCAGTACTGGCTACTAACACTGGGATCCAGTCTCTTCTTCCTCCTGTTCCCCCCCACCCCAACACATACACACACACACACACACACACACACACACAATCACACTCCAGAACTACTGGAATCTTCTTTGTCTCCTTGGATCCTGAGAGTAATCTACTTCACTTTGTGGCTGCTACTGCTGGGGCCTGAATTAATTTCTCTATGGTAGACTTGATGTTACCCCAGTATTAAGATATGTGAGCCTGTACTACTACTGCTCCTCTGTGCTTAGCTAAAGCACTGTGGGTTCTGCTGCTCCTGGTTCTGCCTTCTTAAGTTTGGAGAAAAACAAAATGAAACACAAAAAGCAACAAAAACCAGTGATTCTTCTAGGATGGGCATTCTGCTCTATTTCACATGTGTAAGCAATAACCATGTTTCTTGGGGTTGGGGAAGTGTTCCTGGGGCTTGTGTTCTGTAGGAGCCCCTCAATGGAAGCTCTAAAGAGGAAGAATTGCAATTCACAGTCCAGAGTAAAGGAAAAAATATATCAACTGATATAGGAAATTTCCTCATTGGTGGAAGAGAATTTTCTGTTTTCCATGAAGGGTGGGGCAGAGTTAACAAGAGAACAGGAGAGCCCTAGCCTTCTTCAGGCTCCATTGGAACTACTCAGATTTCGTCTTCTTCTGCACTGTTCAATCTGTGAATTGCTTTGGGTGCTTCTGGGCTTCTAGCTTTGAGAAGCAAGATGGAAGAGATCAACTCCATTTCAGGTTGCTGGGGGAAAAAGTTTCTGGGAAGAAATGAGAGGAGTTGATAGTATCCATTATTGTGTGGTATCATTTTCCATGTGTAAATCTTTGGTTTCTCTTTTTCTACAATTTGGATAAATACATTTTCTTTGCTCTATACTATGTACATTTTGGATCTGATATTTGGTGGGAAATGGGTCAAGCCCTGTATATAAACTTTGGGGTCCTGCTTCCCACAAAATGACAAGGTAAACAGAAGTTACCTTGAAATGAATAATATCCCCTGGACTAATAATATTTAACAGAGCAGATCTATCTATCTATCTATGTATCTATGTATCTATGTATCTATCTATCTATCTATCTATCTATCTATCTATCTATCTATCTATCTATCTATCTATCTATCTAAAATTCTAGCCTAGTATCCCCCATCTCTGAGGAAGGCATGATGGTGACCTCTGCCCCTAGTTTCCTGATTTTCCTCCCTGTGGAAATAAAAGTCACCATTAGAGTTTTCCCTCACAGACCTCAACAATAGTATCACAAAAAATTTCAGTGGGCAAACTTGTAGTGGGTCTCTCTAATTATAAATTTAAAAATCTAATGAAAAACACTTTTTCTTCAGCACAATTGTTAGACAATCTCAAAATGACAGAAATCTCTTGTTTTGCATTCTTTCTCCAATGGAGTCCCTTATAGTAATATTCAGTGGTTGATTATATACAAGTGGTTGATATATACAAACATTAGATATATGCACACATATACATATATATACATACATATGTTTTATATATATATATATATAAATTAAAAGACAAAATTATTGATAAATATGCATGATCATTTAAAAATGCATTAAAAATTAAATATTTTTGAAAAGATGAATTCATTAACACCAGAATTGTACTTCTCTCAGGTAACTGCATGAAAATGACTTGTTAGCAACATTAGTCATCCAGTTTTAGGTGAGGCCGATCATGAGTTCTTTTGAATCTGTCCATTTTTAATGGTGGATAAATACCCGTCTTCATTCATTCCCCTCCCCAGAAAAATATCCCTCCAGGTTGCTTTCAAGGTAAACTGACTCCTGAAGAAATCCCCTATTAGATTTCAGAAGGAGACTACTTAAATGGCCAGAATTAAAAGCATAACAACTGAAAGGTGCACTACAGTAGGATTTATTGCATTTGGCTTTAAGGTACAGTTCTTAACAGCACAAGGACATTGGCTTCTTGCTGAATTCCTGCAATCTCTAGGGACAGGTGGGGGTTCCTTTCAATAAACAACCAGCATCTTTAGAGGCATTACCTCCTCAAGGCATAGGAAGGTGAATCTGGGCTCATCTTCCTCTGCAAGGTCCTTTCACTACTTCAACAAGGTTGTTATGTTCCAATCCTGAAAAACAAAACAAACAAACAAAAAAAACCTAAGCTAATAGTAATCGACTAATCCTGACTCAAGTTAGTACCCTGGTTGCTTAAGATTACATATGGAACAAAATAAGAAAAATATATCATTCGGTCAACAAATATAGATATACTTAGCCATATCTGGAGAAGCATATTAATCATGGATAGGCACTGAGGACATTTCAATTTGAATCAGCTGAGAAAAGCTCCCTTTGCCTGAGCTACCCATTGTGGTTTCACCAATCAAGCATCAGACAACCTTTAGAGTTTCTCTTAACTATTTTTTCTCATGGGACAAAAAATGAAGCCAACATCCTGAGCCTTTAGTCCTCTGGTACAGTCAAAACATAAAGATATTGTTTAAGGAAATATTTTTTACAAAAAAGGCAGGCTTAGGATATTGTTCTGACTTCATCTTGACTTCCTTTTTTTTTAAATAATTTTCACTACCTTTAATTCTTTTTCATTGCTTTATCTTCCTTTTTCTTTCTTCATTATGAAACTCCAGGAATACCATAAGGACTTTCAGTGCCCAGGATAGGAACTGCAATTTTCTGGTGAAAATCAAGTCTATGATAAATATAGTTCACCGTTTTTCAATAACTTTTTTCCTCCCAGGACCTGAAAATTTAGTTCGTTGTGTCTATGAGATTTATTTATGAATAAACTATTTGAGTATCCCTTGCCCTTACCCTTGACAGAGTGCACTTAAATTTGTAACTTGTTACAAATGATTAAATGTGGGATGAAAATAAAAGTGACTTACATGAAATTGAATTTTAATTAAATATGCTATTCCATGAAATGGAGAATTTGTGTCAAAGGAAAACATTTATAATTGATAAATTGAAATGCATTTTTTTGCCGTAGAATAACTAGAAGTACCACTGTCTCTTTACATAATAATATGCTATTAACCTCTTGGCCTAAACATTTACTGTATAAATATTATTGTAGAAATCAGCACAATTGGGGTTACTACTTTAGTATAGTTTATATAGAAGTAGAGTTATTTAAAAAGTATACTTTAGTTTTATACATAGGACTTATGAATATCATGTCATTATCAGCTAACATTAAAATTATTCAAGGAGTTCTTATTTGTGCTGCTATCAAAGTTGTCATATTGTAAACTGGGGAAAAACACTACTGAAGCAATCAATCAATTTTATTGTCTTAAACTCCATGTAACAAATTATTTATGATTAACTATGATCCAAGCTGAAAATCAATTATGATTATATGGCAATCAAAGTTTTAATACAAAAGAAAACTTTTTCAGAGGAGATATTGTGAAATTATATAATAAATGATAAAATCTGTTTCTCAATGTGTTTTTATGAAATGATATTGATCATCTTGAATGTGACCAGAGAAATGAGAGAGAGAGAGAGAGAGAGAGAGAGAGAGAGAGAGAGAGAGAGAGAGAGAGAGA
>NW_027187332.1:6274366-6277221 GCF_028583685.1 Petaurus breviceps papuanus | reverse complement strand
AGAGAGAGAGAGAGAGAGAGAGAGAGAGAGAGAGAGAGAGAGAGAGATTGAGAGAGATTTTGTTTCCACCACAATATAGGTCTCTCTGTCAAGGGTTTGCGTAGAACTTGAAACTTTTATGGCAAAATCAAATATTCCACTGCTGGTCTGGACATTTCTGGAATGGGAAATTACTGAAATTCTTCAGACATATAAAGCTCACAGAAGCATGTTTAGTTTAACTGCGTAGTCAATCATATTTTCCCCCCTACTTAACCAAATCAAAACTATTTACACATCAGGATGTCAAAAATCCTGTTTACCCATCATGTTTGTTGATTGATTGGTTTTATAACTCCATCAAATAGACATTCTCATCTAGAAAAGGTATCAGGGTTTAAAATATCTCCTTAATTGAGATTGGGCATGGAACTCAATGTATTACATCAGTCTGTGTGTGTGTGTGTGTGGAGGGGGGTGTATGTGTGTGTATACACACATATATATGTATTGTGTATATACACCTCCATTTGTGTTCTATAATTCTTCATATGGAATTTACCTAATTTTAGGGATATTTTCAGATTATTATTTGGAGTACCAATATATTCTTCAGAATATAGTATATTTGATTTCTCTCATTCTTACTTCATGAATTACCCACTTCCTTCTCTCTTTATAAATGAACTTGATGTATTTTTGATTTTTCACATACAAGTCATTATCATTAACATATCATAGCCTTCTTATAACTACCTTTTGTCAAACTGAAAGAGTTGGTATTGGGGAAGATATTTGGCTACTATTGCATTTTCCCATGATCCTTAAATCACATCAGTTATGCCATTCCCCAATTCATTTCATACAATACTATTTCTGTTTATCACCTCATTAGGAGCAATATGTCTGTTAGTTCACACCTATGATCATTTAAATTAACTCAATACATGTATATTATTCTCATGAAAATGATGGCTCCTAGAGTACAACATATACAAACAGTGAACACTCCCCTAATGCCTGTGAAAATTAATAGCAAATAATGATTTAAGATATTGGATTATTTTTCAGTAATAATTTCCTTCTTTAAAATACCATGTATATTCTGTTCCAGAAAGGAATTGTATAATTTAATAAAATATTGAGAAGGCCCATTAATTTTTTTCAATACCAAAATGGTTTGTCTTTTGAATAATAAATACAATAAAAGTATTATAAGAAACTCTCCTATTATGAAGTATAATTTGATAAACCACAGGTCAAATAAATTTCCATAAAAAAGAACAACGCCACTGTAATTTCTATTTGTTTGCTTTTGCCATTCTGACATTAATGACTGTCTTGAGATTATAATAGAATGACAACCTTAATGCTTTTACTGATATACACAATTATCCACTTAATACTGAGTTCCCTTAAGTTATAACACAATTTTAATGCATATACAATGTAAAGCTTGATAGAGCATGATTAGACTATAGTATAGCTTTGCTTTCTGTTTCTCACGAATAGAAATATTGACATAACACTATTAGGCTATATACTGGTCCTATTTCTCAGCAATAGAAAGAAGTTTCACTGTAATGAAAGCATTGCTAATATTGAATGATATATACCCTACTAATTGTAATACCATATCCACTCATACAAGAAGACCAATATATTCCCAATATGTGTACTTTGTACAATTGTTTGCTAATAAATCCATATTTTGTTTCTGTCAAATTTTTTACTTTCTTCATGACTGACATAAAGGCTGCATCATATCTATAGTTGATTATAACTATGATAGTGAAACACTTATGGTAGAAGAGAATAAAGAAAACTTTCTGTACCAAATCTTCATTCACATTGGACAGATGGCCAAACTCATTTCTCTTACCCAAGATTTAATTCTGCACATGCAGTCATACCCAGTCAGGCTTTCAGTTTCTCAGGAGTGAGAGCCTACTGTAATATATGCCACTACCACATCAATCTTTTACTGATTGCATTAGTAACATCATTGTAAATGTTCTCTGATAGCTGTATTGTATTCAAATAATTTTAGATGTTATTGCCAGAGGTCCTCATATGCATTTGTTAATTCAGTGAGGCCTACTGTAATGGTAATGTAATTTGAAGTTGAAGATCCCATTGTTTCAGCAAAGGTAGCAGGTACTTAGCACTTATTAATTGATCAAACCTCTGTTGGGGAAACAGAAGGTATGAACTCCTGTCTCCTCTTGGTGACATAACAGGAAGGGGTTGACTGAAACAGGAAGTAGCTAATGCTGTGTATATAAGAAAAGCCCCAGAGAGGTACAGTCAGAATTTCTTGGGACCAGCATCTGGTGTCAGAGCAGCTATAGAAGAGAGAATAGAGAACTGAGCCAGAATTTCCTGAGAACTTGTGGTGGTGGAGTTTCTTCTGAATAGAAACCCAGGAGCCCAAGTGACAGAGGAGCCCAGGAGAAGCATGACTGGGATGCTGAGACTGTGTCTCTTTGTGCCTTGGTTGAGCCTTGAATTCCTGGGAGCACAAATTGTGAAGAATTTGATATGAAATTGACCCCATGAACTTTAGTGTGGAGAAGGACCTACTCAGAGAGCTGGGCAAGGAACTGGGAGCTGTCTGCCATTGAACCCAGGTGACAGTATGGTGAATCCAGGTAGAATCTGGGACCATGGAAGGGGATCCAGGGAATCTGAGAACTACCGTGTTTCCCCGATAATAAGACCTATCCCTAAAAGAAGCCCTCCCCTTACTGTGTAAGATTCCTCTAAAATAAGCCCTCCCCTGAAAATAAGCCCTATTGAGATTGCTACTGTAGTAAAGGTGATCCCCTCTGCTACATGCTACATTACGGTACCCTCTGTATGCACCGTCTCCCCCC